>NC_057798.1:553076204-553077636 GCF_018294505.1 Triticum aestivum | reverse complement strand
CCTGCGGCCCCGGCCACGAGAGTGGCGGCCAGGGCGGGAGGCCGGGCGGCGCGTGGGGCTGGTCCCGAAGGAGAGCCTGTGCCCGACAACGATTGGCATCGGCGTCCAGGCGGGCGTGGTGTGCGAGCGAGCGTCTGGCGTTCCCGGCGGGAGCTTCCGCGTCGTGCGGCGCGGCCTCCACGCAGAGCAGAACGCCGGCGCCACCGACGGCCATGGCGGAGGAGGAAGGACAGGGTGGACTGGGGTCGTCGCCAGCGAGCTTGAGTCCAGCGTGTTGGGCATGCACAGAAGGCGTTTGTTGGAATGACCGGAGAAAAAAAGAGAAAAAATGACTACCTATTGGGGGGATGACTGAGAAAATGCACGCCCCCATACCAAAAATTTCGGCGGGGCCTCCCACGAGACCGGAAAAACGCCTCATAGGGGGCACAACGGCTGGAGATGCTCTTATATTTCTTTACCGAGCGAGTATGTTCTAATGATATTACTATCAGTATTAAAATGGTAACTTAACAGAACCAACCCTGAAATCGATTCCTATTCAGATTCAAAAATAATATCGATTACACTTACAACTAATATGAATCCCTTTCCCTTTCTAGTAGTGGGCGTTGTTCCAATTAAAAAAATGGTTTCTTTTCCTTGCCTTCCCAACAGATCTTGATAAAGAAAAAATGTCAGAATCCAGATCGAAAAATTGGTCTAGGCAGAATCCAGATCGAAAAATTGGTCAGAATCCAGATCCACGAAACGGGCATGAATACCACTCCACATGTTCGGGAGTAGAAACCAGAGGAGGGATGAACATACCGGAAAAGATGTTGATTTGGATAGGCCGGTACTAAAGCCTTGAGTGGAGCATCTCCTCGCGCAAGTGCTGGAAACCACCATCGAGGCAGAGCAGAGGCAACGCTGCTGACGCTTCGAGTAATCGAGCGCGAGAGGATTTGCATCTCCACCGCCACCGTAGTTTTGGGTATTGGCAGACTGCGCGGCGGCTATTTTGCGGCGTAGTTTTGTATGCTAGGAGTACTACTATAATAATAAAATCGCTCTAAGCTGCTGGGGCGCTGTGGACCCCATTTGTCAGCCGGTGCCCGGTAGACGTAAAATATGTCGTGTGCAGCTCTGGGCCTCCACGCGTACGCCCGCGGCCCCAACACGCGCACGCCGCCTCCCCGTCCCCTGCTCTGGGCTCCAGCATCTACTACCACTATAAAAAAAAGAAAGGGGCAGATTCAAACAATTTTATCCGTCCATCTATAATATCTGATGGCCCATAATCCTCCGGTGTTTAACACAACAAGCCACGGGATTAGGCCACGCTAACGAAAGCGAATCCCACGACCCTCGCCACGCCGCTCCCGCAGCCTCGCCCCCGCGCCTCCCCAACCGCCCAGCCTCCGCCGCCTCCACGCCGCTCCCGCAGCCT
>NC_057798.1:553070938-553075889 GCF_018294505.1 Triticum aestivum | reverse complement strand
CACCACCAGGGCAACGGGCCGCCAAGGAGCTCAGCCGGGCGGCCGCCACCCAGGGGGCAATCGAGACGCGTGCCGTCGGGAGACATGGCCCGCTCGCCCGTCGCTCTGCGGCGAGAGGACAAGTTCGACGGTGAGGCGGGGTAGAGGAACTAAGACAACGAGGGGGAGGAGGAGGAGGGGGAGGGGAGGTTTGCTGGGGGGGACACGGTCCGGCGACGCCATGCCCAAGCTAACCGATGGCTTCGACCTCGGCGACCAGGGCCGGTGCATCACTGCCGCCTCCAAGCACATCGTTACCATCGTCAGGTGCTCCACACATTCAGTTTTCTCCTAGCTAGCAGTTCACACTTGAAATGCATTATACAAGGTCATCTTGCAAATTTGTGCAGAATGATGACCCGACAATTGTCCATTGGGGTGCATAATCAGAGAGTGTTCAGCAGCAGGCAAGATCACGAGTGCTTGCTTCTCTACCCGGTCGACATGTAAATATGTAATTAACCACACTACAAATTAGTTGCAAACTTGCAGTGTTCATAAGTGATTCCCCTCTTCTTTGATTACTTCTTTCAGGCCTGTGTAGGTGCTCAAGAGCACAAATTTCAGCAGTTGGATCGCTGTATGTCACTGACTACATATATTTCCAATCCCAACAAGCACTTCATTCATTTGTAGTTCAAGCATGATTTCAATTGATGCTAGAAATATTCATTTCGAATAAAATAAATGACGTGTGTTTCCATTCGATTGTAGGTTGATGATGACCAGATAAGGCAGATCATTCCATCGATTCGCCGCGCCTGCCCCTCCATACATGACCCTTGCGCCTCCCAGGCCTATCCCCTTCCCTGCAGATTCTGCAGCCTTCGACCCCATGGACGCCACACATCCGTTGCAAGCAATCTTCTACTTCCCCATCGGAGGCCTGCCTCACAGTCTCTTCGAACTTCCTTCCCCGTCGGCGGCCTACCTCACAATCTCTTCGACACTTCCCTCCCGCCTACCTCACAATCTCTTCGACACTAACCTCCCTGTCCTCCTGCATCCCTGGCTTGGCCCGCTCCTTGCATTGCCACCGACGACCCCGCGGACGCAGCACATGCCGTTGTTGATAATCAGGCTTCACAATAAGGAGAATAGGGTATTGATGGAATTATTTTATTTTTCAAGTTTCGTTTTTGCCTTCTTGTTTTTTTCTAATATTCAGTAGCCTTATAGTAGCTATTTGTGAGTGAGTTCGCCTACATCGCTAACGTTAATTGTTGCTTTGGCAGGTTAATTAGTTGCTACTGGAAGTGGAGAGATTGTCTACGCAGAGCGCTTAGAGAAAAGAGTGAGTGGTTCCATTTTGTGTAGAGGGAATGTTCGCAATGCATCTTAAATTTTAGAGAGAAATGAACCCATAAAGAATTCAGCATTGTGTGTTTGTTAACGTATCCCGACAGTATAAATGAACCCATGAAGAATGTTCAGATTTCTTTCAATGGTCAGTAGTAGATTTGTTCACAAAACAATTATATTACAGGTTAACTTGTCTATAATATCGCTTCATATTTGTGTGTTTTAAGGTGAATTTACTACAGATCGTGGTATCTATAGGAGGTCAATGTCCATGAATTGCATTGCTGCTAGCTGCAGGCATCAAGTAATCCTATCAAGACTGCTTTGATGTTGTGGTCCGACTAAGCATCAAACATTTGTATGCACATATAGCGACAAAGTGTGCAATGGAGGTTCATGAAAGCATATTATGTATATTTTTGCAGTATATGATCCTGGAGCCCTTTCAGGCTATAGGTTGTGTCCAAGAGCCTTTTTGGAACAAAGCTTCATCTACCACACTGATGCTGAGATTGCTGGTAACCTGCATGTGACCTCTTGTCCTGGTAATATGATGTTTCCTCTATTTATTTTATATAATCAACCGCAGCTATTTTCTGAAATTATTGGTCGACGACACCCTTTTTGGTATATCTTTTGTTTTCAAAACTCCTCCATACTGGGCGCAAAACGTTTGCTACTCTTAATGTTGGTTTAAGTTGATGGGTTTCACATTGGATAGTGACACTGACAATTTTTGCGAATGTGATGTATCAACATTCTCACAGAATGCAACTGGTTGCAGAAAAGCATTACCTTGTTACTAGGTGAAATAATTAAGTCTTACTTGGGCAAACTTTCTAAAAATATTGTTATGGCTTGCACTAATGAGAAAGCTTGATTAGAGATTAAGCTCTACAATAACAGCACTCCTTTTTAAGGTATGCATATGCAGCTCAAGCATAGTAAGACATGGTTCTTGTTGTTTCTCATTGCCTTACTATGTTCCATATTGTTCATTGAGCTACATTGTAAATTCACTCTTGAACAAATTCTTTGAATTAATAAATCACCTCATGGTCATAGATAGCATGTTGGAAGAAACCCAACCTAATGTGCAAACCGCTAACATTGCATTAAATAGGCATGGGATTGAAACAATATTATGAAAAGTTGGGAATCCATTTTTTAGATAGCTTTGTGTAGTTTGTGTTACTTTTTGTGACAAGCTACTTTCTCCTTAAACAATTAATTTGATTTCTTGAACATTTATATATTTTCAAAATGCAAAAAACATTACCGGAGATGATTGAAGACTAGCAATTGAAGATTTACTTCATTTAGGCACCCTGATTTAACCCATGTATGCCTTTATTTTTTCGGGGGAAGCATATGTATGCCTGAACGAGGAGATTTGTAAAGTTAAGTTCTTTCTTGTGTAGAAGGTATTGGACCGATATATGCTTCTCCTCTTGTATTTACTTCTTGCTTGGGCACTTGAACTGATGTAAGGCTGATGTTTTCTAGCCAACTTATAATCTCATTTGCAGGTATTTCTAAGTTTGGATGTTTTTTTGTTTCCATTTATAATTCCTAAACATCCATTTATTTTGCAATGTTGCACAAAAACTATATTTTGTGTAACTATTAGTAATCAAAATAATTGTTGTTCAAACATTATTTTGTGATGAGTAATTTTATTTAAACTCCAACAATTCCATGTCACCGGTGATGGAAATAGATCTTGCAACTCCAACAACAGAGACCTAATTAAGTACAGTTTTCCATATTTATTTTTTTCCAAATGTTGAATTGACCTCACAACCTTAATGTAGTACTAGATTTATAGTATTCTTCATATTATGTATTTGTCGACTGTGTGAGGTGGATTTTCACTTGGCGGTGTTGGAGCACGGTGCATTGCTAGAAAAGAAGACAGAGGTCGGGGCGACCAGACGAGATATGATGGGAGGGGAATGACACGGGAAGATCCAGGTGACTTGGATGCAGTGTTTGAGAGGTACACAGCCCCTGGAATTCGCATTAGATTTAGATAGTCTCTTTGATAAGTTGTGGGTATGAGTAACAATGAACTGAGTGTCACTTACGAACGTATATGATGTATTGTTATTTTTACTGGATATGGTGTAACAACTCACATGCATGAACACTAATTTTATTAGTCGAGATGTGATCTGCGTATTCAAAATTTGGATTTAATAAAACGTGCATTGCACGTGCATGTTTACTAGTTACGCTAAAAACAAATGCTCTGCTCCCTAAAAAAATGCTCAGCATCTCCAACAGACGCCGAACGTGGCGCGCGCAAAAAACAGCTTTAGCGTGCGCCCATCGCCTGGTTTGGCGCGGCGCGCTGCGCCCGCTCCAACAGCCGCGTTAAAATGCAGCGCACGCTCGTTCTACAAACTAGAAATGTAGGCATTGAAAGCAGAAATTTTAAAAAAACTAGATAGATTGCATAGATTTAACGATACAAAGGTATTTTACATCCGAAACATAGATTGCATAAATAAAAACGACAAACGATAAAAAACATAGATTGCATTAAAAAAACTACTCTAAGTCGCTATCATCATCACCACTATCATCCTCGGCGGTGTCGTCCGAGGTAGTTAGCCAGATGTCCAGCCACCGCTCATTGTTCGGCGTGAAGAACGACTGCCCACCTGCTGCAACGAGGTCGGACTGCGCATTCGCCAACGCCTTCCGCCGACGCTTGTCCAACCGCGTCGCGCGGCGCATTCGCGTGTCCTCCTCGCGGCGCCTTGCCCAGTAGGCCTGCTCGTAGGCGACGTCCTCCGGGTGGCGCTGGCGCCATTCCGCCATGACCCGCTCGTCCTCCTGGGCGACGAGGAGGCGGCGTTGCCGCTCGGCGTGCTCCGCACGGTTTTCCGCCGTGTTCAGACAAGGCAGAGGGGTGAAGTTGAGCGCTTGCTGGAGCGTGTACACATCTTGGAAGTTTATCTGGCCGCGCGGCCGGCCTAGGCGCCATGCCGCCGCGTCGTACGCGCGGGCGGCCTCGCGCGCCGTCCCGTACGTGCCGAGGCCGAGCCGGAGTTCGCCGGAGCGTATCTCCGCGGAGTAGCTGCCGTTGGGGCGCAGGCGGACGCCGCGGTAGTCGGACGCTCCTCGACGGCGCGGCGGCATGGCGGCGCGTCGGTGGCGGGGCGCTGGAGCGGCGCGTGGCAGAGAGGGAGAGGAAGAGGAGAAGAGGAAGCGTGGAGAAGGTGCGTGGCGCGCGCAGCACTTTTATAGGCGCGCGCGAAGCGGCGCCAAATCTTGCGCGCGAGCTGGCGCCTTTTCGCGCGCGCGCGCAAACGGTTCCCGCGCGCGCTTGTTTCCCGCGGCCGCTGGAGCGTGGCAAACCGCCTCGCGCGCGCATCGTTTGGGGCAGCCGTTGGAGATGCTCTCAGCTACTCTGCCTTTTGCATCTTCGCCTCCCCGTCCTCCTAGCCGGCGCTCCATCGACCTAAATTCAACCCAATAAGAGCAACTTCAGCTACTCTGCCTTTTGCATCTTCAGCTCCCCGTCCTCCTAGCCGGCGCTCCATCGTCCTCCTAGCCGGCGCTCCCTCGACCTAAATTCAACCCATTAAGAGCAACTTCAGCT
>NC_057798.1:553069099-553070340 GCF_018294505.1 Triticum aestivum | reverse complement strand
GCTACTCTGCCTTTTGCATCTTCGCCTCCCCGTCCTCCTAGCCAGCGCTCCATCGTCCTCCTAGTCGGCGCTCCATCGACCTAAATTCAACCCAATAAGAGCAACTTCAGCTACTCTGCCTTTTGCATCTTCGCCTTCCCGTCCTCCTAGCCGGCGCTCCATCGACCTAAATTCAATCCAATAAGAGCAACTTCAATGGGGCGACCCATTTCGTCCGCCCGCGTCCGTTTGGGTCGGTGCGGAACGCCCGACCCAAACGGACGCGCATCCGCTTTCGTCCGCCTGCCGACCCATTCCTGACCCATTTTTGAGCTGGATTTGCATCGGCGCGGACACAAGACGGACGCGTGCGCGTGCCCTGTCCTCCCCGTGCGTGCACAACCTCCACCGCCTGCTTCGTGACCGACGCCGTCAGCCATTTTTTCCGATGAAAAAGGATACATAGATGGTTCTTGCGTACACAGATAAAAGAAAAGATCAACTACTCGTTGCTTTCCGACTCTGACTCGGTAATGTCCTCCTCCAACGTGTGAATATAGGCGTCAGCAGCATGCTCGTCCGCGAATCCCACCCCGATGTTTCTCGCAGCCTCAGTCTCATTTAAGCGGTCAGCTTCCGCGCACGCTTGCCCTCCCGATAGGCGGCTCGCTCCGTCCTCCTGGCCTTCCTCTCCGTCCTCCTCTGCTCATAGAACTGACGTTCGTCGACGATGTCCTGCAGGAAGCTTTCGCGCCACAGCACCAAGGCTTGCACGTCCATCTCGATGAGGGTGAGGTGACGCATCCGCCTCCGGTGGACGTGACGATCCTCGTCGGTGAAAAGCCGCGGGAGAGGCGCCAGATCCTGCGCCCGCCGGCTCGACACGTCAGGAAAATTCATCTCCCGTCTCGGCCGCCGGAGGCGCCACGCCGCCGCGTCGTACGTGCGGGCCGCCTGCTCAGCGGTGTCGAAGGTGCCGAGCATGAGTCGTTTCTCGTCAAACAAGATCTCGGCGGAGAAGGCGACGGAGGGGCGCTCGCGGACTCCGCGAAAATCCGAAGCATCTAGGATGCGCATTGACATGGTGGCGCACAGGCGGCGAGGCTAGTGAGAGGGGGCAAGACGAGTGGGCGGCGGTGGCGGACTGAGTGTGGAGGGAGCGCCATCTTTATAACGAGCGCCGGCCATAGCGCGCCAAAATGCGCGCACGAACATTTCCCACGCTCTGGAGCGCCAAAACCAGTGCGCGCTAGGCCGAATTC
>NC_057798.1:553055938-553068797 GCF_018294505.1 Triticum aestivum | reverse complement strand
TTTCCCGCGCGCTGACATGGCCGCTGGCATGATCTAAAGCGCGCACGGTCATGAAATGAGACGGCGCGTTGGGCGTGCTGCCGACCCAAATCTAAAAGAGGGCGGACGACGGGCGGGCGGACGACTCAAACGGACAAAAGCGCCATCCGTTTGGGTAGGCCGTTGGAGTTGCTCTAATTTGACTTTGGCGCAATATTATGTGACCTCTACCCCACCACTCCATGTTTTCCTGTAATTTTGTCTATAAAATGCAATATATATTGCCCAATCCCTACCGTAACTTAACCCACTACCCCTTCGCATTCTTGTCTGTCCTCGTTAGACCACTCCATTATGCATCACATTTGTCTCCTCGACTTACTCCTCCTCCCACCCTAGATATAGTCGGCATCTATCCGAGGAGGATAATGTTGGGCTCTGTAAAAAAATACTGAGGAGGAAATCAAGAGCGTAATTGATATTATGAGAAAAAACAGGTAGGTGTAGATGAAAATCCTATTGAGTTCTACCAAGCATGCTGGCCTTTTATTAAGGATGATTTGATGATGTATTCTTTTGAATTGCATGTTGGGAGATTGGACCTGGGTAGAATAACTTTGGAGTAATCACTCTTATACCAAAAGGGCTTGGTGCTGACATAGTTCAGAAATACAAGCCTATTTGTTTGTTACATCTCCTCTTCAATTTTTTTATTTGTTAAAGTTATGGATGGAAGAGTCAAGCCTTTTGTGCGTAAACTATTTTATGCTTGTCCGAATACATTTATCAAAGGAAGAAATATTATGGATGGGGTCATGTCACTTCATGAGATCTTGCATGAATCTAAGAGGAAAAATCAACAAGGTGCGATACTAAAATTGTGTTTTTCTAGAAGGCTTATGACAAGGTTAACTGAGATGTCTTATTCTATAGCCTGAGAAAAAGAGGGTTTAATGACATGTGGATGGGGTGGTTTGGTAATGTGGTAAAACATGGACACTTTGTGAATATCGATGATTCAATGGGATGAATTTTTGTTAGCTTTAGAAGGTTGACACAGTGAGATCCTCTCTCATATTTGCTTTTTAACATAGCTGCAAATTGCCCGCAAAGAATGATTCAATTGACTCAATCAGGGGAGGTTATTCAAAGAGGGGAAAGCAAGCCAAAAGAGAAGAAACGCCAACGAAAAAGATGAAGACGACATCTAAGGGTGGCAATTTTACCCATGGGCATGTGTGCCCGTGGGTACCTGATCCGCATAGGTTGGGTATGGGCACATTTTCGTGCCCATGGATAGTGCCTGAACCCTACCCGACTAGTCGTGAATAAGGCATGAATACGATTTTTTTCCCATGGGTATGTCATAGACCCTGCCCGATTATCTCATTGATGGGTCATATGTGTAATAAACCCTAAGTTAGGGAGTCTTTATATACAAGCTTCATGTCAACTTTCATACATCCATTTCATTTTTGGTCTCTAGTGATAAAGTACCAACCAATTTCCCAACCATAAAAATCTCTCAGTGGCTCACACCTTCGCCACTTCTGAAACTAGCAATTAGGGCAGTAGGATTTGCCCATGAGAAACATGGGTATGGATATGGTATTCATGTTCCCATACCATCCTTAACGGCATCTCTAGGTTCAACACTGATTTTCGATGCCTCTAACCCAATGCGAAATTCCCAAAACTGTCATGAAGGATGCAAGTAATAACTTTACTACTCCCTCTGTCTCGTAATATAAAATATATTTTTTACAATCAATACCATGATATATTTATAGTAGCAAATTGTACATGGTATAGATACATGAGCTGACTACATCGATTACAAAATAAAGTCTAAAGAAACGAGCAAATCTTCGAGATCTTCAAACTCTTTCTTCTTCCATGACACATATCAAACCGCAGACCATAATATAACACGCACCCCGCCATAATATAAAATGTTTTTGCAAGCTAACATCGCTTGCAAAAATGTTGTGGGACGAAGTAGTAATAAACAGGAGGAATCAGGACCCCCTCCCTCACCTCACCGAGAGAAACTAGTATAAGAGAAAGGAGGCGCGGAGAGAGATGGATTTGTGAAATCTCTAAGAAAGGCACGTGAGCCACCATTGTAGAGTTAGCAAAACCAGGAATCATTCCCCCACGTCCGCCAACCAATAGCAGTGCAGATCCGGGTTGCAAACAGCGACCTTCATAACTGTTGCGAACACCGCCAACAAAAGAAAAACCATAGAAGAATCCCACTTAAATTTATGGAATTAGGTAATGAATTACCCCCTCCATATCAAAATATAAGACCCATTTTAACACTACAACAGTGTTAAAAAAGGGTCTTATATTTTGATAGAGGAAGTAAAATATAGCTTTCGGTTGTTTGCATGCCACCCAAAAATGTCTAAGCTTCTACATTTAAACTGGTCAGACGAACAAACGGCAAAATGAACACGATGATATTTCCTGGAAATCAACATAGTCATTGTTATATAGATTTGGCAGCCAAGGTCATAACAACAGATAGACCGCAAAAACTAGTCATAAAACAAAGCATATAAATTTGTAGAACTGAGGCCCAGTCAAGGAGAATCCCTCTAGAATTTTTTCCGGCAGGCTACATAGTAATTTGTTCCAGCATAGAAATTTGTAGAACTGAGACTCAGCCAAGGAGTAGAATGATGCTGTGCATGTCTAAATAGAAAATAAGATCATTTGGATTCAGATTTTATACAATGGCCACTTGAGGATGGCATCCAAAACTAGGATAAGAAAAGATGTATGGGAACGCTGATAGCAGGATTGTACAGCTAGCAACTTGATGCACGCGTAGGAGTCGGCATCACTGCTTGAAGCCCTGCAAACAAAGATCTATTCAGTCACCTGCAGCATTTCAAACAACCACACAGTGAACCACGTCAAGGTTTGGTTTAACTCACATTATCATGCCCACGAGGATCCCTAATTTGCTCTGACACCTCCTCCCTCGCTTGTTTAACTGTTGAGTAAGAAGCAAAAATTACCAGATTAATGTTAGCACACATAAGGCATTAAAATCGAACCCACACATTCAAATAATGTGGTGAACTGGTGATGCCACAACGATGAAACACAAATGAGCATAAAAACTACTCCCTCTGTAAAGAAATATAAGAACTTTTAGATCACTATTAGTGATCTAAACGCTCTTATATTTCTTTATAGCAGAAAAAAATTAAATTAATTTAGTATACAAATTTCCTTCACAAAGAAAATGACTTCATATACAAATTCACTATAGAAACCAGTGAAGCTAATGTTCTGCCAAGAAATTGTCAAACTGATATTCAACCGAAATTGGTGAAACATTAAATGAGCAACATTCACGTAATACAAAATCAGTGTAGTGCCGCTACCTCTAGATGAGAGATTCTCGAAAGTCTTGTTGGTCCTCACAGCAAACCTCTGGAAGGCACGGCTGCACAGTAAAAAAAATCATCTTGACATCAGAGTAGATAGTAAGAGTGCTTCCATGACATCAGAATAAAATATAACAAAACGACACGAGAAAATCTCAACAAGCTCCTCACCCAAGGCACACGACACAAACACATACCAGCTTATGAGGAGGAATATCAAAATTTTCATCTACAAAGTCAGATTCAAAAGTCAATCAGCACAGTTACACCAAAGTGGGACCTAAGACTGGGGCGACATATGAAATCATCATCCTCTCGGATATTCAATGCTGACACTAAATCATCTTTAGTACAATCATTAAAAGCAGCAGAAGTTTAAAGCAGTTCGGCCAAATGAATTATTGGCAAAGTGCCACAGCTCGTCTTTCAGGATTGATTCCTGAACATCAGAGTAAAATTTAATAAGATAACAAGAAAGAAAAACTCAGTCAAGCTCCACCTCATCCAAAGTACAGAACACAAACTCACATCAGTTAATTTAATTTGCCAGGTTATGATTTCTCAAATGCAATTTCAATCCAAATTGACAAAGGTCATCAGCTAGGAGCGAAAGACTATTTTGTTCAAGTCATCACAGTTTGGTCATCCGAACTATGCACTTGTAATCATCACCCGAGCTTGCAGACCGGTAAAAGGAAGTACAAAGACAAACAGAGTTTGACCTGATTGATAATTATGCTTTCCACATGAAGAGAATTGAGACATATGCTTGTCTATTAGTTTAGTTTAATCATCGGCCAAACAAACAAAATAGAACAGCAAACCAATAAGATAATGCGATAGGGGGACTGAAAATTTTGGTAGTCGGCAAGGCAAACAAATGCCAGTTATGACGAACGAGACCAAATACAAATCTTAACCGTCCTCCGTAACAATTCAGACGGAGAACACAATAATGTGCTTGTTATCCAGATAAAGGGTGCGATCAAGGTAATTCTCAATTATAACTCAATCCCTTGGATGTGATTTGAATCTTCCGATTATCCCCGCAGGAATAATTACATGTCTGCTAAAACTGTCATTGGGTCATTGTTTCCATGAAAAATCAAACTGAATACCAGCTCATAGTCAAACAAGAAAAAGGACACAAACACACACAGTAACTGTTGGGCAAATAGGAAATGAAACACATAATGTAATGCAAATGTTGCATAACAACTCAGTCCCTTAGATGTTCTTTGAACTGTGCGATCATTTCCACAAGAATCATTACAGGTCTGTATGAACTCATCACTGTTGCCATGCCCACGTCATTCCAATGAGACAATCAAACAGAACAAGACTATCAAAGCCAATAGCTCTGGTAACAGAATTCACATGACACCTCAACTCTTCCCTTTGGCTTACTATAACGACTCAGTCCCTTAGATGTTCTTTGAATCAAGCGATCATGCTCGCAAGAATCATTACAGGTCTGTAAAGGCTCATCACCGTCACGTACGTGCACAACCCTACGAATTTGTGGGATTTGGTCCAAGATAAAAATTTGACCTTGTTCCTAGTACATGCTCGAACAAATCAATAACAGTAGCATATGTAAGAGCTTGCTGCGCCCTGCACCATAGGTAATCCTATGCAAAGAGCACATGAGAGGGCAAGCCCACGATACAACGAGACGATCCACCCAACGACCAGATGACGAAGCGCTACCGATCCGAACGACGAAACCCTCGTGAGATGACGACGGATAGATCTAATCTGTGTTATGGGGAGAGGGACTGAGGGAGGGAGGCAAGGGGCGTCGAGCATTACTTGTTGGCGAGGCCCTGGACGAGGAACTCGTTGACGACGTAGCCCAGCGCCCGGCTGAAAATGCCGCTGCCGCCGCCGCAGGCCATGGTGGACACCTCGCAAAGGTGGCGGAGGCAGGCGCCTGGTCAGTTGGAATGGCGATGCGATGCGACATTCGGGTGGATCGGTACGATCATCTATATATACGCGGGCTGGGTGGGCCATTGCGGGCGGCGAACGAACCCTAGGAAGCGAGGGACCTGATGGGCCGGGTTATTTGTGGGCTAGGCCCAGCTGACGGCAACGGTCCGCGTGGATTTGGGCCCAACTGGTCCATAACGGACTTTTCTCCATAAACTCTGAGCCTGCCCATCGAGATCCGCTCCTGCCGGCAGTTGCTAACCGTCACACTGACCAGCAGCGCACTGGAGTGAGTGAGGGAGTGATCGGCGATCGCTGACCAGGCACAATGGCCGGCTGGAGGAAGGCGTGGCTGTCCGTGCTGGACCGGAGCGGCGGCGGCGGCGGCGGCGGGGCCAGCAGCGGCTCCCTCCAGGCGCACCTCAACGGCCTCCTCTCCCCGTCCTCCTCCTCCACCTCCCTCGCCACCGCCCACAAGCGAGGCAGCGGCGCCGGCGGTAAGCACGGCGGCGGGCCGTACGTGAGCACCAAGGCCGTGCTGGCCTGCTTCTCCGCCGTCCTGGTGATCGCCTTCTTCTACATCTCCGTCACCGGTCGCCCCTCCCCCGACGACTCCTTCCCCACCCCGACGGGCTCCTCGCCGGCGTCCGGCGCGCTGCTGTCGTCGAACTCGTCCACGCCGACGTCGCCGAGGAAGCCGCTTCCTACCCACCCTCCCGTTCTTCCTAACGTAAGTAGCACCGGCACGGCTCAGCGGAGCAGCGCGCGCAATGCCACCGTGGTGTCGCCGAGTCGAGTACAGAGCAACAACTCGGATGATGACTGGGCGCCGGCCGATGGCTCGGGACAGCCGGCATTGGTGCCGGAGGATATGGGGAAAGCGCAGGGTCCCCTCTATAACGCCGAAAACGCCACGATCAGCGGATCGGACGGGGAGCCCGTCGTCGGCAACGGCACTAAAGCGCAAGATGTAACCGCAATGCCGACGCCGGCGTGGCGGAGAGCGGATGCAGCGAATTCCACAGGAAAACCCATCATCGGGGGCTCTCCTGATGAGCCCGCGGACTCCGAAGGCGCCACCGGCAACTCTACCGACACGGTTGTGCGTTCGAGTAAGGAAGATCGAAACGCGAACGCCAGCGTCGACAATGTACCGCCGAACTCGACGCGGCGAGCAGCGCTGCCATCAACAGCGCCGGGTCAGCGAAAGGAGGACAGACGCAGGCGCAAGAGAGCGTCCATGGCGAGGCACAAGCAGCGCTCGATCAGGCGACGGAAGGAGTTCGTCCACCCGGTGCAGGAAGGAGCTGCCGCCGACAACAGCGACGGCATTGCCACGGCAGGCGCGAACACCAGCGTTGCCATCGGGCCAGGCAACCACCAGGTGGTGTGGACGTCCTCCGCCGACCATAGCGACGGCGCCGGCACTGGCACCGTCACGGCAGGCGCGAACACCAGCGTTGCCGTCGGGCCAGGCAACCACCGGGTGGAGTGGACGCCTTCCGCCGACCACAGCGACGGCGTCGGCACTGGCACCGTCACGGCAGCCGCGAACACCAGCGTGTCCGTCGGGCCCGGCAACCACCGGGTGGTGTGGACGTCGGGCGTGCAGGACCTGGTGACCTTCGCCAAGTGCGATCTGTTCAGCGGGAGGTGGGTGAGGGAGGAGAACCACGCGTTCTACCCGCCGCGGTCGTGCCCCCACATCGACGGCGACTTCAACTGCCACAAGAACGGCCGTCAGGACACCGGCTTCCTCAACTGGAGGTGGCAACCGACCGGCTGCAACATTCCCAGGTGCATGCATCCTCCGACTAGATTCTGATCATAGCAAATGTTGCTAGCAATTTCATTAGAGACACTCTGTGATCGAAACTTAAGTTATCTTCTCTTGTGTTGCGTCGGTCAGGATGAACGCGTCTGATTTCCTGGAGAGGCTGCGGGGCCAGAGGATCATATTCGTCGGCGACTCGCTGAACCGCAACATGTGGGAGTCTCTGGTCTGCACTCTCCGCCATGGTGTCAGGAACAAGAAGAACGTGTACGAGAAGTCCGGGAAGAACCAGTTCAAAACCAGAGGATTCTATTCCTTCAAGTTCAGAGTACGTACTGGCTGCCTCACTGAATACTGACATTTTTTTTGTTCTCATCTTACATTCACATTGTATCACCAAAGAGCTAGTTATGGACAGGGGTGTGTCGAAGCTTGCTATCCATGTGCCAGAGCCATGAGTTGGTTGCGAGATTTTATGGGTTTCACCTCTAGCCTACCCCAACTTGTTTGGGATTAAAGGCTTTGTTGTTGTTGTTGTTGTTTTGTATCTCACATTCGCAATGAGAGAAGAGAAACTTGGTAGAATGTTGTCAGTTCAACTCATGGTACTTGATTGCAGGACTACAATTGCTCTGTGGATTTCATAAGATCGACATTTCTGGTCAAAGAGACGGTCCGCGAGAGCCCAAACGGCACCGTACTCGACGAGAAGCTGAGGTTGGATGAGCTAGATGCAACGACTCCGGCGTACCAGACTGCCGACATCGTCGTCGTCAACACCGGGCACTGGTGGACTCACCCAAAGTCGTCAAAAGGGTCTGTGAATAGTGCAACACTTCCCCCAGAACTCCTCAGGTTAAGCTGATCTGCTAGTCAATCTGTTTACATCCTGATCGGTGAAATGTTTGTGACAGGCTGAACTATTATCAAGAAGGCAACCGTGTGCACCATAGCCTTGAGGTGATGGACGCATACATGAAAGCACTGACCACATGGGCTAAATGGGTCGACAAGAACATAGACCCAACAAGAACTCAGATCGTGTTCAGAGGACTCTCCCTAACACACTTCAGGTAACTATTATTAAGAGACAGCCACCACAACCATATACTATTAATCTTACTCTCATGATCGATCCGTTTCGCTGCAGGGGAGGGCAGTGGAACTCCGGAGGGAGGTGCCACAGGGAGACCGAGCCGATATTCAACCAGACGTACCTCACCGAGTACCCCAAGAGGATGAGAATGCTGGAGAAGGTCATGAGCAGGATGAAGACCCCTGTGATATACCTCAACATCAGCCGGCTCACCGACTACCGGAAGGACGGCCACCCGTCGGTGTACCGGGTGCGCTACGAGACGGAGGAGGAGCGGATGGCGGCGGCGGCGACCAAGCAGGACTGCAGCCACTGGTGCCTGCCGGGCGTGCCGGACACATGGAACGAGCTGCTGTATGCCTCGCTGCTCCAGGCAGGCAAAGGCCCCTGGAGACTATGATAGGATGTTTACATGAATTTTGTTTGTCCTTTTTATAGCTTGAGAGGGGTAGATAAGATTTACAGGTAGTTCACGAAGTTCAGTTCTGTGATTAGAGGTGGATAACCTTCCAGGAAATCATGCATTCAGTTAGTTAGACCCGGTTAGCAGCTAATAATCATTACAAGGCGGCGGCATTTTAGATACTACCTCTGTAAACTAATACAAGACTTTAGATCACTACTTTAGTGATCTAAGAGGTCTCATATTAGTTTACAGAGGCAGTACTTCACATATAGTAGACACAAATAGTCGGATAACATTAGTCGATTCGCAAATGGTTGGACAGATTAATTAAGCAAAGAGAAATAATTCTGCAGTTTTGCAAACCACATGCAAGACAGAAACAGATAAAATTGGGCAACAGGTACAGGACTTTAGATCACTACTTTATAGTGATCTAAAAGGTCTCATATTAGTTTACAGAGGTAGTACTTTACATATATAGCATAATACTCCCTCTGTTCTTAAATATAAATCTTTCTAGAGATTACAATATGGACTAGTACGAAGGAAAATGAGTGAATGTATGCCCTAAAATATGTCTATATACATCCGTATGTCGCCTATATTGAAATCTCTAATATTTAGGAACGGAGGGAGTAAGTGATAGTAGACACAAATAGTCCGATAACATTAGTCGATTCACAAATAGTTGGACAGATTAACTAATCAAAAAGAAATAATTCTGCAGTTCTGCAAACCGCATGCAAGACATAAACAGATAAAATTGGGCAAGAGGTACAGGACAGATTTATACTACTAATCAAAGACAAATAATTCTGCAGTCCAGAACATCCACGGCACAAGAGCCGTCAAACATGTCCTTCTAAGAGGATATCCCTCTTGTGCTTAGCAAGTTGGGACCAAGCGACAGTTATCTCCACCTTAGAGTCACCAATCTCACATATCGCTCGACTTATGTTGCAGTATTTGGTCCTGAACCTGACACTACCTTGTCTAGCAATAGCATCACCAGACTGTGAGTAGGCTTGTATGACAAACTGCAGGCTTTCTTCAAGTTCTACAGAAACAACATGCCTTGACAGATCAATGTAACCATCCGAGCCCATTGGCATTTCTCCACCATCATCAGAACGATGAGAATCAACCAACACAACTTGCCTGGATAGGGAGTCCGTAACTTCCTGTGGTGGCGAGGAGCACATAATCCGCCCGCCATATTCAAAAGGCCAAGGCGCCCCTTCAACAACACGCGCACTCAAGATAGTAGCCTGGACTGTCTCTGTAAGTCGCTCATAGCTCAATTCTACTGTGCAAAAGCTGTTGCTGGAGAACGTGGTATGTAAACCTTCATGGTAACCACCGGCGTAAGTAAAGCGATGACTCATCAATGCTCTGTCGCGAGACCTTGATGAGCCCTTTACTTTCAGTTGGACTTCGAAATCAACATCGTCCACAGCCACAATTGCACGGGACGGGCCAGTCAAGCGCAAAAAAGGATCCTACAGGCATCATAATCATCATTATAGTTGAATCGAATGAACGAATGCACATGCAGGAAAAAAAGGGGGGAAATTAAGAGAAATACTGTGTAACATGGTACATACCTCTGGAGTTAGTTTTTGGCAGTTTTCCCTTCGCCGGGAGAAGAGAATGTTGCGGTTGTAGTCCACGGCATCTCGGGCAGCGACGATCCCATAAACATGGAGTGGCAACTTCAACTTTCCATCTCTTCCAACAATCTTCACGGAGTAGATTTGCAAGGTGCTCACAGTGCGAGCAGCGTACGGGATCAGTCCCGGCGTGCAATGTGTAAAGTGCATAGGACTCAATACGGCTGCAGCAGCAAGTTAATCCAAACGTTAAGACGTGTTGTAACATCAATTATTTACTTACTCATACAAGGAAAGAAGATAGGAAGGGACGAATCTGACTGTGTTGCCATTGTTTTGGAAGACTAATAAGATGAGAAGGAATCGGCGGATTTTATGTTTACTTACTCCTGTCTTCGAAGTTACCGCAGTCGTCTCCCCATGCAGATTCCCAGCCTTTACGCCCTAAAGCAAACAACTTGTCCGCCATCTCCATCTCTTCCGTGTCTGATTTTGTGAATTCCGTCTCCTCCGCCTCCTCAGTCTCCTCTGCCTCGTCCTGAAGTGAGAAGGGGATCGGGTCCATTGTGTAACAGCTCGGTGTGTCAATTTGATCCTGCTCCCACCTCAGCGCGTCCTTTTGATCCTGCTCCCGCTCCTTGCGTAAGCCAGCTTCCATCTCTAACAGCTCCTTACGGAATTTGTTATACATCCTTACACCCTCCGGAGTCATCTCCTCATCTTCCTCCTCCGCATCCTCACATTCGAGCATCTCGTAATATTTGCACAAGTTGGGCATACCATTCTCATCGCAATCCAGGCCCATCCTAAAGCTTGATTTTTTGCCTTGGTCCATCATCCTCGAGGCATGCGTCTCCGTGCTTGATTTGCTTTCGTTACTTGATTGGCCTTGCATCTCCGTGCTTGATTGGCCTTCACTACTTGATTTTCCTTGGTCCATCATCCTAAACGCACGCGTCTCCGTGCTTGATTGGCCTTCACTACTTGAGTTGCCTTGGTCCATCATCCTCGACGCACGCGTCTCCGTGCTTGATTTGCCTTCGTTACTTGATTCGCCTTCACTGCTTGATTTTCCTTGGTCCATCATCCTCAACGCATGCGTCTCCGTGCTTGATTGGCCTTTGCCCACCGTGAGATCAATCATCTGGCTATCAGCAGCCTTCTGGTGCGTCTCCATGTTTGATTTACAAAGGTCCATTGTCAAATCTGTTACAGATTCATCCACCTCTTCCTTGCTACTCTGGTTAAGACAGTGGGTGCTGGATTTGCCTTTGTCCACCTGATCAGTCATCTCCACATACTCCTTGGTCCTCTGGTCCTCAGCACATTGGTCAGCCATCTGTTTATCAGCATTGCAGGTATAATCGTATATACTCTTGGAGATCTTCAAAAATCTATACGCCATGTGAAACAGATTGGAGACATCGTAATAGGAGATGAGGGGGATACTGATTTTGCCCAGAATAGATGCCATAGATGCCATCTCGTCGCACAAGGCCTCCGCCTGCTCCAATATACAACTGAATTGGCCTGCGCTCCCCCTCGTCCTCGCCACCGTAGGGCAAATATACATGCTCCAAGTTGGATTCGAATCTGGAGGCTGGTTTGATTTTCTCCGAGTCGATCTCCTTCTGTTCGCAGCGCTCGGGCATCTGCTCGGAGATGCAACTGACTTGGGAGCTCACACTCTGCGTGTTGGAGTTGGACAGATCCATGCTCTCCTGATCGGCCATGATCTCCTTCTTCTGCCCGACCCTCGGCACTGCAGAGAACTTTTTACGCCTCCGCGGCACTGTGCGTTTGACCTCCGGAACCTCCCTTTCCAACTTCTGGCACGCGATCTCGCTCCTCAGGGACGTGATTTTCCTCACGGTCTCAGGATCGAGCGAAAGAACGTCAGACTGCTTCTCCCTGAGCAAGTTCACCAGGGACGCAATCTCCATCCTCAGGATCTCTGCTTCGGAGAAAACGCCAGGCTGCGGATCCATCTCTTCCATCGCCAACTCACGAGGCGTCAGCACCTCGCCTCCCCCGCCTCCAGCCGCCATCGATCTCTCCTTTTTGGGGGTTGAGATTGCTAACCAGGCCTGCCGCGTGGTATGCTCGCCGCCGCCGCACTTTAAGTTAGGGTTCTACTAAACGAACACGGCGGACGTTTACGATTTTTATTTTTTTATTAAAGGAACACAAATACTCCCTCTGTCCTAAAATCCTAAAATAAGTGTCTCAACTTTGTACTAGTTCTAATACAAGCTCAAAACATTTATTTTGGAACGAAGGGAGTACATTCCATTACAAAAGATTGCTGGCGGCGGCCGCGACCAAGCAGGACTATGCCTGCCAGGCATGCCGGACACGTGGAATGAGTTGTTGTATGCCTCACTGCTCCAGGCAGGCAAAGGCTCCTGGAGACCATGATAGGATTAGGGTGGTTACATGATGAGAAAAATTCACTGTATGTCATCAAATTTGAGCCGGGTGACAGTTTGGTACCACTACTTCAAAATACCCTGTCCACGTACTTCCGTGAGGGGTTCACTTTGGTCCATTTGTACGATTTCGTGTACGTATTTGCTGACTTGGCCAAATCAACGGCCGCCAGCTCGCTTTGACCGACACATAGTCGATCCTAGGGTGAATACTAGTAGATCGGGGGGG
>NC_057798.1:553036584-553055769 GCF_018294505.1 Triticum aestivum | reverse complement strand
ATGCCATGACCATTAAACCAGCCCACCTGGTCGGACCGCGTCAGCTCGCTGTCTTCCTCTCCTCCCGCACCCGCTCACTGTCTCCCTCTCCTCCTGCACCCTCTCTGCTCGTCGTCGCTGCCGAGGTCCTTCGAGCTCGTCGGCAACGACGATGGCTCGATGAGCACGTCGTCGGATGCTGAGCTGCCCCCGTCCGCGCCGTTCGGGAGGGCCTGCGTGACATCCCTCTTGCTCCTACGTGTCGTCGTGATGATGCCTCGCCGCCCCTGTACGGTACGTCGCCAGTAGCTCCGATGCTCGATTTGTATAATTTAGCTCTGGTAAAGAGTTCCTAGTGGGATCAATTTCGTGTCCGAGCTAGGGTTTGGGCCTTTTGTTGTACTTTCTGACGAACTGGGTGTGGGTGGTAGGGTTTTAGCAGTTCTTGATGAACTTAGTGGCAGGCCAAAAATAGGGCTGCGTCCTGTGTTAGGATGGGGGTTTGCAGTTATTGTAGTGTTTGTAGAGACCTAGATGTTGGAAATATGCCCTAGAGGCAATAATAAAAGTATTATTATATTTCATTGTTCATGATAATTGTCTTTTATTCATGCTATAACTGTATTATCCGGAAATCGTAATACACGTGTGAATACTTAGACCACACTATGTCCCTGGTAAGCCTCTAGTTGACCAGCTCGTTGTGATCAACAGATAGTCATGGTTTCCTGACTATGGACATTGGATGTCGTTGATAACGGGATCACATCATTAGGAGAATGATGTGATGGACAAGACCCAATCCTAAGCATAGCATAAAAGATCGTGTAGTTCGTTTTGCTAGAGCTTTGCAAGTGTCAAGTATCTCTTCCTTCGACCATGAGATCGTGTAACTCCCGGATACCGTAAGAGTGCCTTGGGTGTATCAAACGTCACAACGTAACTGGGTGACTATAAAGGTGCATTACAGGTATCTCCGAAAGTAGCTGTTGGGTTGACACAGATCGAGACTGGGATTTGTCACTCCGTATGACGGAGAGGTATCTCTGGGCCCACTCGGTAATGCATCATCATATTGAGCTCAATGTGACCAAGGTGTTGGACACGGGATCATGCATTATGGTACGAGTAAAGTGACTTGCCGGTAACGAGACTGAACAAGGTATTGGGATACCGACGATCGAGTCTCGGGCAAGTAACGTACCGATTGACAAAGGGAATTGCATACAGGGTTTGATCGAATCCTCGACATAGTGGTTCATCCGATGACAACATCGAGGAGCATGTGGGAGCCATCATGGGTATCCAGATCCCGCTGATGGTTATTGACTGAGAGCGTCTCGGTCATGTCTGCATGTCTCCCGAACCCGTAGGGTCTACACACTTAAGGTTCGGTGACGCTAGGGTTATGAAGATATGTATATGCAGAAACCCGAAAAATGTTGTTCGAAGTCCCGGATGAGATCCCGGACGTCACGAGGAGTTCCGGAATGGTCCGGAGGTAAAGAATTATATATAGGAAGTGCTATTTCGGGCATCGGGACAAGTTTTGGGGTTATCGGTATTGTACCGGGACCACCGGAAGGGTCCCGGGGGTCCACCGGGTGGGGCCACCTGTCCCGGGGGGCCACATGGGCTATAGGGGGTGCGCCTTGGCCATCATGGGCCAAGGGCACCAGCCCCTATAGGCCCATGCGCCTAGGGTTTCCCCCTAGGAGGAGTCCTAGTGGTGGAAGGCACCCCTAGGTGCCTTGGGGGGGAGGGAAACCTCCCCTAGGCCGCCGCCCCCCCTAGTAGATCTCATCTACTAGGGCCGGCGCCCCCCTGGCACCCCTATATATAGTGGGGGAGAGGAGGGACTTCATACACCAGCCCCTGGCGCCTCCACCTCCCCCCGTTACGTCTCTCCCTCGTAGTCTCGGCGAAGCCCTGCTGCTGTGACGCCCTGCATCCACCACCACGCCGTCGTGCTGCTGGATCTTCATCAACCTCTCCTTCCCCCTTGCTGGATCAAGAAGGAGGAGACGTCTCCCGTCCCGTACGTGTGTTGAACGCGGAGGTGCCGTCCGTTCGGCGCTGGTCATCGGTGATTTGGATCACGTCGAGTACGACTACATCATCACCTTGCAAGCTTCCGCACGCGATCTACAAGTGGTATGTAGATGCAAACTCTCTCCCTAGGCTCGTTGCTTAGATGAACTCATAGATGGATCTTGGTGAAACCGTAGGAAAAATTTTAATTTTCTGCAACGTTCCCCAACAGTGGCATCATGAGCTAGGTCTATGCGTAGTTCTCTTTGCACGAGTAGAACACAACTTTGTTGTGGGCGTGGATTTTGTCATCTTACTTGCCTCTACTAGTCTTTTCTTGCTCAACGGTATTGTGGGATGAAGCAGCCCGGACCAACCTTACACGTACACTTACGTGAGACCGGTTCCACCGACTGACATGCACAAGTTGCATAAGGTGGCTGGCGGGTGTCTGTCTCTCCCACCTTAGTTGGAGCGGAATCGATGAACAGGGCCCTTATGAAGGGTAAATAGAAGTTGACAAAATCACGTTGTGGTGATTCGTAGGTAAGAAAACGTTCTTGCTAGAACCCAATTGCAGCCACGTAAAAGATGCAACAACAATTAGAGGACGTCTAACTTGTTTTTGCAGCGATTGATCATGTGATGTGATATGGCCAGAAGTTGTGATGAATGATGAATTGTGATGTATGAGATCATGTTCTTTGTAATAGGATTCACGACTTGCATGTCGATGAGTATGACAACCGGTAGGAGCCATAGGAGTTGTCATTATTTTTTTTTGTATGACCTGCGTGTCATTGAATAACGTCATGTAAACTACTTTACTTTATTGCTAAACGTTAGTCATAGAAGTAGAAGTAGTCGTTGGCGTGACAACTTCATGAAGACACGATGATGGAGATCATGATGATGGAGATCATGGTGTCAAGCCGGTGACAAGATGATCATGGAGCCCCGAAGATGAAGATCAATGGAGCTATATGATATTGGCCATATCATGTCACAACTATATAATTGCATGTGATGTTTATTATGTATTATGCATCTTGTTTACTTAGGACGACGGTAGTAAATAAGATGATCCCTTATAAAATTTCAAGAAGTGTTCTCCCCTAACTGTGCACCGTTGCTACAGTTCGTCGTTTCTAAGCACCACGTGATGATCGGGTGTGATGGATTCTTACATTCACATACAACGGGTGTAAGACAGTTTTACACAGCGAAAACACTTAGGGTTAACTTGACGAGCCTAGCATGTGCAGACATGGCCTCGGAACACGGAGACCGAAAGGTCGAACACGAGTCGTATGGAAGATACGATCAACATGAAAATGTTCACCGACGATGACTAGTCCGTCTCACGTGATGATCGGACACGGGCTAGTCGACTCAGATCGTGTAACACTTAGATGACTAAAGGGATGTCTAATCTAAGTGGGAGTTCATAATTTGATTAGAACTTTATTATCATGAAGTTAGTCTAAAACCTTTGCAAATATGTCTTGTAGATCAATGGCCAACGCTAATGTCAACATGAACTTCAACGCGTTCCTAGAGAAAACCAAGCTGAAAGATGATGGCAGCAACTATACGAACTGGGTCCGGAACCTGAGGATCATCCTCATAGCTGCCAGGAAACAATATGTCCTAGAAGGACCGCTAGGTGACGCTCCCATCCCAGAGAACCAAGACATTATGAATGCTTGGCAAACTCGCGCTGATGATTACTCCCTCGTTCAGTGCGGCATGCTTTACAGCTTAGAACCGGGGCTCCAAAAGCGTTTTGAGCATCACGGAGCATATGAGATGTTCGAAGAGCTGAAACTAGTTTTTCAAGCTCATGCCCGGGTCGAGAGATATGATGTCTCCGACAAGTTCTACAGTTGTAAGATGGAGGAGAACAGTTCTGTCAGTGAGCACATCCTGAAGATGTCTGGGTTGCACAACCGTATGACCCAGCTGAACATTAACCTCCCAGATGAGGCGGTCATTGACAGAATCCTCCAGTCGCTCCCACCAAGCTACAAGAGCTTTGTGATGAACTACAACATGCAGGGAATGGAAAAGACCATTCCTGAAGTGTTCTCGATGCTGAAGTCAGCAGAGGCTGAAATCAAGAAAGAACATCAAGTGTTGATGGTCAATAAGACCACTAAGTTCAAGAAGGGCAAGGGTAAGAAGAACTTCAAGAAGGACGGCAAAGATGTTGCCGCGCCTGGTAAGCCAGTTACCAGGAAGAAGTCAAAAAATGGACCCAAGCCTGAGACTGAGTGCTTTTATTGCAAGGGGAAGGGTCACTGGAAGCGGAACTGCCCCAAATACTTAGCGGATAAGAAGGCCGGCAACACCAAAGGTATATTTGATATACATGTGATTGATGTGTACCTTACCAGTAATCGTAGTAACTCCTGGGTATTTGATACCGGTGCCGTTGCTCATATTTGTAACTCACAGCAGGAGCTGCGGAATAAACGGAGACTGGCAAAGGACGAGGTGACGATGCGCGTCAGGAATGGTTCCAGAGTCGATGTGATCGCCGTCGGCACGCTGCCTCTACATTTACCTACGGGATTAGTTTTGAACCTCAATAATTGTTATTTAGTGCCAAGTTTGAGCATGAACATTGTATCTGGATCTCGTTTAATACGAGATGGCTACTCATTTAAGTCTGAGAATAATGGTTGTTCGATTTATATGAGAGATATGTTTTATGGTCATGCTCCGATGGTCAATGGTTTATTCTTAATGAATCTCGAGCGTAATATTACACATGTTCATAGTGTAGATGCCAAAAGATGTAAAGTTGATAACGATAGTCCCACATACTTGTGGCACTGCCGCCTTGGTCACATTGGTGTCAAGCGCATGAAGAAGCTCCATGCCGATGGACTTTTAGAGTCTCTTGATTATGAATCGTTTGACACGTGCGAACCATGCCTCATGGGCAAGATGACCAAGACTCCGTTCTCCAGAACAATGGAGCGAGCAACCAACTTATTGGAAATCATACATACCGATGTGTGCGGTCCAATGAGTGTTGAGGCTCGCGGAGGATATCGTTATGTTCTCACTCTCACTGATGACTTAAGTAGATATGGGTATGTCTACTTAATGAAACACAAGTCTGAGACCTTTGAAAAGTTCAAGGAATTTCAGAATGAGGTGGAGAATCAACGTGACCGAAAGATAAAGTGCCTACGATCAGATCGTGGAGGAGAATATTCAAGTCACGAATTTGGCACACACTTAAGGAAATGTGGAATCGTTTCACAACTCACGCCGCCTGGAACACCTCAGCGAAACGGTGTGTCCGAACGTCGTAATCGCACTCTATTGGATATGGTGCGGTCTATGATGTCTCTTACTGATTGACCGCTATCATTTTGGGGATACGCTCTAGAGACAGCTACATTCACTTTAAATAGGGCACCATCTAAATCCGTTGAGACGACACCGTATGAATTATGGTTTGGGAAGAAACCTAAGCTGTCATTTCTAAAAGTTTGGGGATGCGATGCTTATGTCAAGAAACTTCAACCTGAAAAGCTCGAACCCAAGTCGGAAAAATGCGTATTCATAGGATACCCTAAGGAAACTGTAGGGTATACCTTCTACTTAAGATCCGAAGGCAAGATCTTTGTTGCCAACAACGGATGCTTTCTGGAAAAAGAGTTTCTCTTGAAAGAAGTAAGTGGGAGGAAAGTAGAACTCGATGAAGTACTACCTCTTGAGCGGGATAGTGACGCAGCACAGGAAACCGTTCCTGTGATTCCCACACCAACTGAAGAGGAAAACCATGATAATGATCAAGGTACTTCGGATCAAGTTACTGCTGAACTTCGTAGGTCCACAAGGACACGTTCCGCACCAGAGTGGTACGGCAACCCTGTCCTAGAAATCATGTTGTTAGACAACAATGAACCTTCGAACTATGAAGAAGCAATGGCGGGCCCGGATTCCAACAAATGGCTTGAAGCCATGAAATCCGAGATAGAATCCATGTATGAAAACAAAGTATGGACTTTGACAGACTTGCCCGATGATCGGCGAGCGATAGAAAACAAATGGATCTTTAAGAAGAAGACGGACGCGGATGGTAATGTTACCATCTATAAAGCTCGACTTGTCGCTAAGGGTTATCGACAGGTTCAAGGGATTGACTACGACGAGACATTCTCTCCCGTAGCGAAGCTAAAGTCCGTCCGAATCATGTTAGCAATTGCCGCATACTATGATTATGAGATATGGCAGATGGACGTCAAAACAACATTCCTTAACGGGCATCTTAAGGAAGAACTGTATATGATGCAGCCGGAAGGTTTTGTTGATCCTCGGAACGCTAACAAAGTATGCAAGCTCCAGCGATCCATTTATGGACTGGTGCAAGCATCTCGGAGTTGGAACATTCGCTTTGATGAGATGATCAAAGCGTTTGGGTTTACGCAGACTTATGGAGAAGCCTGCGTTTACAAGAAAGTGAGTGGGAGCTCTGTAGCATTTCTCATATTATATGTAGATGACATACTCCTGATGGGAAATAATATAGAATTTCTGGACAGCATTAAGGCCTACTTGAATAAGTGTTTTTCAATGAAGGACCTTGGAGAAGCTGCTTATATATTAGGCATCAAGATCTATAGAGATAGATCGAGACGCCTCATAGGTCTTTCACAAAGCACATACCTTGATAAGATTTTGAAGAGATTCAGAATGGATCAGTCCAAGAAGGGGTTCTTGCCTATGTTACAAGGTATGAGACTGAGCTCAGCTCAGTCACCGACCATGGCAAAAGATAAAGAAGAGATGAGTGTCATCCCCTATGCTTCAGCCATAGGATCTATTATGTATGCCATGCTGTGCACCAGACCCGATGTAAACCTTGCCGTAAGTTTGGTAGCAAGATACCAAAGTAATCCCGGCAAGGAACACTGGACAGCGGTCAAGAATATCCTGAAGTACCTGAAAAGGACAAAGGACATGTTTCTCGTTTATGGAGGAGACGAAGAGCTCGTCGTAAAGGGTTACGTCGACGCTAGCTTCGACTCAGATCCGGATGACTCTAAGTCACAAACCGGATACGTGTATATGTTGAATGGTGGAGCAGTAAGCTGGTGCAGCTGCAAGCAGAGCGTCGTGGCGGGATCTACGTGTGAAGCGGAGTACATGGCAGCCTCGGAGGCAGCACATGAAGCGATTTGGGTGAAGGAGTTCATCACCGACCTAGGAGTCATACCCAATGCGTCGGGGCCGATCAAACTCTTCTGTGACAACACTGGAGCTATTGCCCTCGCAAAGGAGCCCAGGTTTCACAAAAAGACCAGGCACATCAAGCGTCGTTTCAACTCCATCCGTGAAAATGTTCAAGATGGAGACATAGAGATTTGCAAAGTGCACACGGATCTGAATGTCGCAGATCCGCTGACTAAACCTCTCTCGCGTGCAAAACATGATCAACACCAGAACTCTATGGGTGTTCGATTCATCACAATGTAACTAGATTAGTGACTCTAGTGCAAGTGGGAGACTGTTGGAAATATGCCCTAGAGGCAATAATAAAAGTATTATTATATTTCATTGTTCATGATAATTGTCTTGTATTCATGCTATAACTGTATTATCCGGAAATCGTAATACACGTGTGAATACTTAGACCACACTATGTCCCTGGTAAGCCTCTAGTTGACCAGCTAGTTGTGATCAACAGATAGTCATGGTTTCCTGACTATGGACATTGGATGTAGTTGATAAACGGGATCACATCATTAGGAGAATGATGTGATGGACAAGACCCAATCCTAAGCATAGCATAAAAGATCGTGTAGTTCGTTTTGCTAGAGCTTTGCAAGTGTCAAGTATCTCTTCCTTCGACCATGAGATCGTGTAACTCCCGGATACCGTAAGAATGCCTTGGGTGTACCAAACGTCACAACGTAACTGGGTGACTATAAAGGTACATTACAGGTATCTCCGAAAGTAGCTGTTGGGTTGACACGGATCGAGACTGGGATTTGTCACTCCGTATGACGGAGAGGTATCTCTGGGCCCACTCGGTAATGCATCATCATATTGAGCTCAATGTGACCAAGGTGTTGGACACGGGATCATGCATTATGGTACGAGTAAAGTGACTTGCCGGTAACGAGACTGAACAAGGTATTGGGATACCGACGATCGAGTCTCGGGCAAGTAACGTACCGATTGACAAAGGGAATTGCATACAGGGTTTGATCGAATCCTCGACATAGTGGTTCATCCGATGACAACATCGAGGAGCATGTGGGAGCCATCATGGGTATCCAGATCCCGCTGATGGTTATTGACTGAGAGCGTCTCGGTCATGTCTGCATGTCTCCCGAACCCGTAGGGTCTACACACTTAAGGTTCGGTGACGCTAGGGTTATGAAGATATGTATATGCAGAAACCCGAATGTTGTTCGGAGTCCCGGATGAGATCCCGGACATCACGAGGAGTTCCGGAATGGTTCGGAGGTAAAGAATTATATATAGGAAGTGCTATTTCGGGCATCGGGACAAGTTTCGGGGTTATCAGTATTGTACCGGGACCACCGGAAGGGTCCCGGGGGTCCACCGGGTGGGGCCACCTGTCCCGGGGGGCCACATGGGCTGTAGGGGGTGCGCCTTGGCCATCATGGGCCAAGGGCACCAGCCCCTATAGGCCCATGCGCCTAGGGTTTCCCCCTAGGAGGAGTCCTAGTGGTGGAAGGCACCCCTAGGTGCCTTGGGGGGGAGGGAAACCTCCCCTAGGCCGCCGCCCCCCCTAGTAGATCTCATCTACTAGGGCCGGCGCCCCCTGGCACCCCTATATATAGTGGGGGAGAGGAGGGACTTCATACACCAGCCCCTGGCGCCTCCACCTCCCCCCGTTACGTCTCTCCCTCGTAGTCTCGGCGAAGCCCTGCTGCTGTGACGCCCTGCATCCACCACCACGCCGTCGTGCTGCTGGATCTTCATCAACCTCTCCTTCCCCCTTGCTGGATCAAGAAGGAGGAGACGTCTCCCGTCCCGTATGTGTGTTAAACGCGGAGGTGCCGTCCGTTCGACGCTGGTCATCGGTGATTTGGATCACGTCGAGTACGACTACATCATCACCTTGCAAGCTTCCGCACGCGATCTACAAGTGGTATGTAGATGCAAACTCTCTCCCTAGACTCGTTGCTTAGATGAACTCATAGATGGATCTTGGTGAAACCGTAGGAAAAAATTTAATTTTCTGCAACGTTCCCCAACACTAGAGTGGTTAGGGTTCTTTCTCCCCCAATTTGTCATGGGTCCAGGGCCTAGGGTTTAAGTAGTAAAGGTTGATTTTAGTGTTAGAGTTGACTTGGTGTGCAGAATTGTTTTAATTTGCAATTACATTAGCTCTGGTTTACCAAAAATGGTTGCTTTATGGCCTGTAAGATCATACATTTGTTAATTGGAGGCTAGGAATCTATGCTTTTCTTTCTGAAAAAGTCTGAATTCTGTACTGTCTGAACCTCTTTGTACTTCCCTTTGTCTGAAATGTCTGAATTTTTTTCACTTTGATTGTTTTGCAGGACCCTTAAGCAACCACTTCTCTGTTGAGGTCATACATGGTGGCTATTTTCTTTGTGCTGGCAATCATAGGGATTATCACAAAGGTCACTCCATTTGGTATGATTACTGTGACATAGATAATTGGACACCTAATGTTGTTGCCAGTCTAGTGGAGAAAATTGGATATGAGTTCGAGGCAGGATCACGGCTTATTGGTGTGTTCCTGGATTGCCAGTGTATAGGAATGGATTAAGAGTTGACATTAAGATAGGGGACAACATTATTGAAAGGACATGTGGTGCCCCCATGTGTGATTTTGGTAATTGATGACATTTCTATGGACTAATGGTTGCATTGAGTTATATTGGAAGGATTTGTCCATAGGCTTTTCTTGAAGTCCATGTGTTGGTGTCAAGGAGTTTATGTGTTGACCAAGGTGCTATTAAGGAATTATCCAAAGATTGGTCATGCAAGTGTTGAGCTTATTGCAAGCATGTCTTGAAGAAGATTGTGTGATCATTCATGTTTACCTTCAAGACATCATCCAAATGAAGAGAGTTGGAAAGTTTCAAGGTTGATCAAGACTAAGTCAAGAGTGAATCAAGTTGATCAACTCACAAAGCATAGAAGATGTACCGAGAGGGATCAAGTGATCCCATGGTATGGTAAGCATTGTCCATTGTGCTTTGTGTACTAACCCATGGTCTATGTGAGAGTTCTATGTGGGGTTAGGTATGTGTTCATGGGCTTGCGTCAAGAGGAAGATATCACTCAACCCATGGAGAGGATGACATCAAGTGGTGATCGTCATCAAGATTGTCGTGTGCAAGTTCAAGTGGAGCATCACGAAGAAATCATGCTTGTAGCTTGCCGTCCATTATGGTATCAATGGACTTGTGAAGATGTGCCAAAGAGTGGCTCACCCATAGTGGAGTATGGGGGAGCAATCAACTAGTCTTCATCGAGCGAACGCAATCAAGAAAGGCGGTCCAACTTGAGGGAGTCAAGATCGTCATCATCTAGCTCAAGTGGACTTCGTGCAAGGCAAAGTTTTGCCCTTGATAGGTTTTATATTTTACCGGCTCATGGTGATAGTTTGGAGACCGGGTTATAGGATCGATAGCCATACTATCAAGGGGGGCTCTCAAGTGAGTAGCTTGATTGTATCGTTCGTCGAGAGCTCAAACCTTTGCATCCTTGCATCACCTTTCTTGATTCTTATTTGTATTTTCTTTTGAGGTTTTAGAGCTTGTGGTTATCTTCGTGACAAGCTCTAGTACTTCGAAAACGGATTTCATATGCCTCTTCTATTGTGTTTTCGGTGTTGGAGGTTTTACCGGTCTTATTCGAGGAAGGGTTCTCACCATTTTCTCTTGGGCCTTTTATAATTTCCTTATTATTGTTATTTCTATCAAGATTGTGTTAGCCCTTGTTGTTAGATTTCCAACAAACTTGGTTTCGTTGAATTCGGAGTCCGTTTGCAAAAGTTGTGGCAGTTTTGGTGTTCTGAAAGGCTGCAGCGGTACTACCGCGAATTGGAGCGGATGTAAGTTTTTACTACCGCTCCAGAGCGGTACTACCGTGACTACTATAGCAGTAGTACCGCTCCGGACCAAAATCTCGTATTAGGTCCAGCGGTGGTAGGCATGAATGTATTTTTTTAGTACCGCTCGCAAGCAGTAGTACCGCTACCCTTTGCGGTAGTACCGCTATCCCTAGCGGTAGTACCGTGAGGACAAGCGGTAGTACCACTCCAGCGGTTCTACTAGCCTTTTGCCTCCTCTATATTGTTTTTCAAAGGGCTTCTTCTGCCCTAGCGGTAGTACCGCTCCTTGGAGCGGTAGTACCGCTCTGTGTGGGCTGTGAGGATAACGGTTGGATTTTTACCCACCTATAAAAGGGGGTCTTCTTCCCCAATGGACCTTATCCTTAGAGCTCAAGTTCTTCCCCCGTTGTTGACCTTATTCAAGCTTGCTAACTCTCAATCCCTCCAAGGATTCTTGCTAGTTTTTAAGGGAAAAGAGAGAGGAGATCTAGATCCACATTTCCACCAATCACTTTCTCCTCTATGTGAGGGGAACCCCTTGGATCTAGATCTTGGAGTTCTTGGTATTCTCCTTCTTGTTCTTCCTCTCATTTTCCTCCCTAGCATTAGTTTCTTCGGTGGGATTTGGGAGACAAGGACTTGGGCACTCTGTGCCCTTGCCATTGCATTTGGTGCATCGGTTTGAGTTCTCCACGGTGATACGTGGAAGTTACAAGTTGAGAAGCTTATTACTCTTGGGTGCTTGGTACCCTTGAGCTTGTTCCTCTTGGGTGCTTGGGTGCCCTAGACGGTTGGTGGTGTTCGGAGCTCAATCATTGTGGTGTAAAGCTCCGGGCAAGCATCAGGGTCTCCAATTAGGTTATGGAGATCGCCCCGAGCAATTTGACGGGTACCGGTGACCGCCCCCAAGGGTTGTCAAAGTGTACGGGTTCGGTGACCGTCCCCAAGGGTTGCCATTTGTACGGGTTCGGTGACCGCCCTCTAGGGTCCCTTAGTGGAATCACGACATCTTGCATTGTGCGAGGGCGTGAGGAGATTACGGTGGCCCTATGATGTCTACTACACAACCTTCTTCTTGTAGACGTTGTTGGGCCTGCAAGTGCATAGGTTTGTAGGACAGTAGCAAATTTCCCTCAAGTGGATGACCTAAGGTTTATCAATCCGTAGGAGGCGTAGGATGAAGATGGTCTCTCTCAAACAACCCTGCAGCCAAATAACAAAGAGTCTCTTGTGTCCCCAACACACCCAATACAATGGTAAATTGTATAGGTGCACTAGTTTGGCGAAGAGATGGTGATACAAGTGCAAAATAGATAGTAGATAAAGGTAATTGTAATCTGAAATTATAAAAACAGCAAGGTAACAAGTGGTAAACGTGAGCGTAAACGATATTGCAATGATAGGAAACAAGGCCTAGGGTTCATACTTTCACTAGTGCAAGTTCTCTCAACAATAATAACATAGATAGATCATATAGCAAGCCCTCAACATGCAACAAAGAGTCACTCCAAAGCCACTAATAGCGGAGAACAAACGTAGAGATTATGGTAGGGTACGAAACCACCTCAAAGTTATTCTTTTGGATCGATCTATTAAAGAGTTCGTACTAGAATAACACCTTAAGACACAAATCAACCAAAACCCTAATGTCACCTAGATACTCCATTGTCACCTCAAGTATCCATGGGCATGATTATACGATATGCATCACACAATCTCAGATTCATCCAACCAACACAAAAGTACTTCAAAGAGTGCCCCAAAGTTTCTACCAAAGAGTCAAGAACGTGTGCCAACCCCTATGCATAGGTTCATGGGCGGAACCCACAAGTTGGTCACCAAAACATACATCAAGAGGCACATGATATCCCATTGTCACCACAGATAAGCACGGCAAGACATACATCAAGTGTTCTCATAAAAGACTCAATCCGATAAGATAACTTCAAAGGGGAAACTCAATTCATCACAAGAGAGTAGAGGGGGAGAAACATCATAAGATCCAACTACAATAGCAAAGCTCGGGATACATCAAGATTGTGCCATAGAGGGAACACGAGAGAGAACACGAGAGAGAGAGAGAGAGAGAGAGAGAGAGAGATCAAACACATAGCTACTGGTACATAGCCTCAGCCCCGAGGGTGAACTACTCCCTCCTCGTCATGGAGAGCGGCGGGATGATGAAGATGGCCACCGGTGAAGGATGCCCCCTCCGGCAGGGTGCTGGAATGGGCTCCCGAGAGGTTTTTGGTGGCTACAGAGGCTTGCGGCGGCGGAACTCCCGATCTATCTTCTCCGTGGATGTTTTTAGGGTACGTGGGACTATATATGCGAAAGAAGTCGGCCGGGAGGTGCTCGAGGGGCCCACGAGACAGAGGGCGTGCCCTACGAGGGGGTGCCCTCCTATCTCGTGGAGTCCTCGAGTATCTTCTGACTTGAACTCCACGTCTCCAGGATGATATTCTTCCAAAAAATCACGTTGCCAAAGGTTTCATTCCGTTTGGACTCCGTTTGATATTGCTTTTCCTCGAAATACTGAAACAGGCAATAAAACAGCAATATGGGCTGGGCCTCCGGTTAGTATGTTAGTCCCAAAAATAATATAAAAGTGTATAATAAAGCCTATAATCATTCAAAACACATAGTAATATAGCATGAATGCTTCATAAATTATAGATATGTTGGAGACGTATCAGCATCCCCAAGCTTAATTCCTACTCGTCCTCGAGTAGGTAAATGATAAAAGAAAGAATTTATGAAGTGTGAATGCTAGAAGGTGAACAAGTTTGATCAATGATAATTTCAATCACCTTTTCTAGCATGATAATATGTCATAACAGTAGTTCATCTCATAAAACTTTTCATAATCAAGTAACAAGCAATTCACATGTCAAAGCATAGACCATAAATTTTCTTGAAAACTAGCAAACTTCATTCTTAGTCATCAAACAATTGCAATTCATCTTACTTTCAGGAAGAGTCTATGTCAGAGCTTTGATTTAGCAAACTTCACATACTCAACTATCATATAGTATTCTACAATTGCTAACACTCACGTAATACTTGTGGTTATGAAGTTTTAATCGAACACAGAGAAAGATTGGGGCTTATAATGTTGCCTCCAAATGTATTCACCTTTGGGCGATGTCAACAATAATAGTTCATGCTAACGTACATCCAATTGGATATATATATCAGGATCACCCTAACACAAAGTGCTTGCCAAAGGATAAAATGAAAAAGGGAAAGGTGAAGATCACCTTGACTCTTGCATAAAGTAAAAGATAGGCCCTTCGCAGAGGGAAGCAGAGGTTGTCATGCACTTTTGGGGTTGGATACACAAAATCTTAATGTGAAAGAACGTCACTTTATATTGCCCCTTGTATATGGACTTTTATTATGCAGTCCGTCACTTTTATTGCTTCCATAACAAGTTCGTACAAAGCTTATTTTCTCCGCACTAATAAGTCATGCATATTTAGAGAGCAATTTTTATTGCTTGCACCGATGACAACTTACTTGAAGGATCTTACTCAATCCATATGTAGGTATGGTGGAATCTCATGGCAAAACTGGGTTTAAGGATATTTGGAAGCACAAGTAGTATCTCTACTTGGTGCAAAGAATTTTGGCTAGCATGAGGGGGAAAGGCAAGCTCAACATGTTTGAATGATCCATGACAATATACTTTAACTGAGATGTGAGAACATAACCCATTACGTTGTCTTCCTTGTCCAACATCAACTCTTTAGCATGTCATACTTAATGAGTGCTCTCAATTATAAAAGGTGTCTATGATAATATATTTATATGTGAAATCTCCCTTCCTTCAATATTCTTTCATGAATTGTTCAAATGACTAATACAGTGCTTGCTAACCGTCAATAAATTTACAACCTCTACTTCTTAGATGTGAAGTCATTACTCCCCATGGGATAAGCAAATGAAACATATATAATTTCAGATTTATGACAATCAACTCATTCAACAATTTACTCTTAGGATATAAGTGAAGCACACGAGTAAATGACAAACTACTCAAAAAGATATAAGTGAAGAACAATGAGTAGCTAAATAATTATGCAACTATGTGAAGACTCTCTCTCATTAAAGAATTCAGATCTTGGTATCTTATTCAAACAGCAAGCATAACAAAATAAAATGACATTGCAAGGATAGCACAACTCATGTGAAGAAGCAAAAACTTAGGCTCAACCGATACTAACCGATAGTTGTTGAAGAGGAAAGGTGGGATGCCTACCGGGGCATCCCCAAGCTTAGATGCTTGAGACTTCTTGAAATATTATCTTGGGGTGCCTTGGGCATCCCCAAGCTTTAACTTTTGTGTCTCCTTAATTCCTCTCATATCATGGTTTCTCTTTTTATCAAAAGCTTCATTCACAACAAACTCAACAACAACTCGTGAGATAGGTTAGTATAAACCAATGCAAAACCATATCATTTTCTACTGTAAAAAATCACTAAAATAATTATTCAGCATTGAATACTAAATGCTTCTTCATATTTAATACTCTCCTATCCTTAAATAGAATCATTAAACAAGCAAACATATGCAAACAATGTAAACATAACAACAATCTGCCAAAACAGTACAGTCTGTAAAGAATGCAAGAGTATCAATACTTCCCTGACTTCAAAAATTATGAACTAAAATTCCCACTGTAATAAATTTATCATAGCTTAATATGCAAAAAGATTCAACGTTATACCATTCTCTGACTTTTCTAGGGAATTTTTGCAACAGCGGTAAACTTTCTGTTTTCAAACAACAACATATAAACTAGCAAAATAAGCATGGTAAAGGCTATCCTTGACACTTTTTATTGAAACTATAGATGCAAAACATTATTCTAACTAAAATCAAGAAAAAACTAACAAAATAAAATGATGCTCCAAGCAAAACACATATCATGTGGTGAATAAAAATATAGCTCCAAGTAAAGTTACCGATGAATGAAGACGAAAGAGGGGATGCCTTCCGGGGCATCCCCAAGCTTAGGCTCTTGGTTGTCCTTGAATATTACCTTGGGGTTCCTTGGGAATCTCCAAGCTTAGGCTCTTGCCACTCCTTATTCCATAGTCCATCGAATCTTTACCCAAAACTTGAAAACTTCAACCACACAAAACTCAACACAAAACTCAACACAAAACTCGTAAGCTCCGTTAGTATAAGAAAATAAAACCACCACTTAGGTACTGTAATGGACTCATTCTAAATTCATATTGGTGTTAAACCTACTGTATTCCAACTTCTATATGGTTCATACAACTTAATACTAGCCATAGATGCATCAAAATAAGCAAACAACACATAGAAAACAGAATCTGTCAAAAACAGAACAGTCTGTAGTAATCTGTATCAAACATATACCTATGGGATCCCAAAAATTATGAAATAAATTGCTGAACCTGAGGAATTTGTCTATTAATCATCTGAAAAAATAATCAACCTAAAATCACTCTCCAGTAAAAAATGGCAGCTAATCTCGTGAGCGCAAAAGTTTCTGTTTTTTACAGCAACATCATATAGACTTCACCCAAGTCTTCCCAAAGGTTCTACTTGGCACTTTATTGAAACAAAAGCTATAAAACATGATTAATACAGTAGCATAATCATGTGGACACACAAAAACAGTAAGGATAAATATTGGGTTGTCTCCCAACATGTGCTTTTCTTTAATGCCTTTCTAGCTAGGCATGTGATGGCAATGATGCTCACATAAAATATAAGAATTGAAACATAAAGAGAGCATCATGAAGAATATGACTAGCACATTTAAGTCTAACCCAATTCCTATGCATAGGTATTTTATGAGCCAACAACTTATGAGAACAATAATCAACTAGCGTAGGAAGGTAAAACAAGCATAGCTTCAAGATTTTCAACACATAGGGAGGAAACTTGACATTATTGCAATTCCTATAAGAATATATTCCTCCTTCATAATAATTTTCAGTAGCATCATGAATGAATTCAAAAATATAACCAGCACCTAAACCATTCTTTTCATGATCTACAAGCATAGAAAATTTACTACTCTCCACATAAGCAAAATTCTTCTCATGAATAGTAGTGGGAGCAAACTCAACAAAATAATTATCATGTAAGGCATAATCCAATTGAAAACTAAAATCATGATGACAAGTTTCATGGTTATCATTATTTCTAATAAGATACAAGTCATCACAATAATAATCATAGATAGCAACTTTGTTCTCATAATCAATTGGAACCTCTTCTGAAATAGTGGAATCATCACTAAATAAAGTTGACACTCTTCCAAATCCACTTTCATGTTCATCACAATAAGATTCAACATCCTCCAAAATAGTGGGATCACTACTTCCTAAAGTTGACACTCTTCCAAACCCACTTTCATCAATATAATCATCATAAATAGGAGGCATGCTTTCATCATAATAAATATTCTCATCCAAACTTGGGGGACAAAAAATATCATCTTCATCAAACATAGCTTCCCCAAGCTTGTGGCTTTGCATATCATTAGCATCATGGATATTCAAGGAATTCATACTAACAACATTGCAATCATGCTCATCATACAAAGATCTAGTACCAAACATTCTAATGCATTCTTCTTCTAGCACTTGAGCACAATTTTCCTTTCCATCATTCTCACGAAAGATATTAAAAAGACGAAGTGTATGAGACAAACTCCATTCCATTTTTTAGTTTTCTTTTATATACTAAACTAATGATAAAACAAGAAACTAATAGATTCGTTTGCAAGATCTAAAGATATACCTTCAAGCGCTAACCTCCCCGGCAACGGCACCAGAAAAGAGCTTGATGTCTACTACACAACCTTCTTCTTGTAGACGTTGTTGGGCCTGCAAGTGCACAGGTTTGTAGGACAGTAGCAAATTTCCCTCAAGTGGATGACCTAAGGTTTATCAATCCATAGGAGGCGTAGGATGAAGATGGTCTCTCTCAAACAACCCTACAACCAAATAACAAAGAGTCTCTTGTGTCCCCAACACACCCAATACAATGGTAAATTATATAGATGCACTAGTTCGGCGAAGAGATGGTGATACAAGTGCAAAATAGATAGTAGATAAAGGTAATTGTAATCTGAAATTATAAAAACAGCAAGGTAACAAGTGGTAAACGTGAGCATAAACGATATTGCAATGATAGGAAACAAGGCCTAGGGTTCATACTTTCACTAGTGCAAGTTCTCTCAACAATAATAACATAGATAGATCATATAACAAGCCCTCAACATGCAACAAAGAGTCACTCCAAAGCCACTAATAGCGGAGAACAAACGTAGAGATTATGGTAGGGTACGAAACCACCTCAAAGTTATTCTTTTGGATCGATCTATTAAAGAGTTCATACTAGAATAACACCTTAAGACACAAATCAACCAAAACCCTAATGTCACCTAGATACTCCATTGTCACCTCAAGTATCCGTGGGCATGATTATCGATATGCATCACACAATCTCAGATTCATCCAACCAACACAAAAGTACTTCAAAGAGTGCCCCAAAGTTTCTACCGAAGAGTCAAGAACGTGTGCCAACCCCTATGCATAGGTTCATGGGCGGAACCCGCAAGTTGGTCACCAAAACATACATCAAGAGGCACATGATATCCCATTGTCACCACAGATAAGCACGACAAGACATACATCAAGTGTTCTCATAAAAGACTCAATTCGTCACAAGAGAGTAGAGGGGGAGAAACATCATAAGATCCAACTACAATAGCAAAGCTCGGGATAATCAAGATCGTGCCATAGAGGGAACACGAGAGAGAACACGAGAGAGAGAGAGAGAGAGAGAGAGAGAGAGAGATCAAACACATAGCTACTGGTACATACCCTCAGCCCCGAGGGTGAACTACTCCCTCCTCGTCATGGAGAGCGCCGGGATGATGAAGATGGCCACCGGTGAAGGATCCCCCTCCGGCAGGGTGCCGGGACGGGCTCCCGAGAGGTTTTTGGTGGCTACAGAGGCTTGCGGTGGCGAAACTCCCGATCTATCTTCTCCGTGGATGTTTTTAGGGTACGTGGGACTATATAGGCGAAAGAAGTCG
>NC_057798.1:553033148-553036240 GCF_018294505.1 Triticum aestivum | reverse complement strand
TATCTCGTGGAGTCCTCGAGTATCTTCTGACTTGAACTCCACGTCTCCAGGATGATATTCTTCCAAAAAATCACGTTGCCGAAGGTTTCATTCCGTTTGGACTCCGTTTGATATTCCTTTTCCTCGAAATACTAAAATAGGCAATAAAACAACAATATGGGCTGGGCCTCCGGTTAATATGTTAGTCCCAAAAGTAATATAAAAGTGTATAATAAAGGCCATAATCATTCAAAACACATAGTAATATAGCATGAATGCTTCATAAATTATAGATACGTTGGAGACGTATCACCCTAGTGTCTTCTTTGGGAGCATTGTGCCTCCACACCGCTCCAAACGGAGATTAGCATCTGCAAGGGTGTGAACTTCGGGATACATCATCGTCTCTGCGTGCCTCGGTTATCTCTTACCCGAGCCCTTTACTTATCAACTTTACTTTGTGATAGCCATATTGTTTCTTGCCATATATCTTGTTATCACTTAGTTGTTTATCTTGCTTAGCATAAGTTGTTGGTGCACATAGGTGGGCCTAGTTGTTGTAGGTTTTGTGCTTGACAAATTAACCGCTAGGTTTATTCCGCATTTGTTCAAGCCTAAACCGTAATTATTTTAAAGCGCCTATTCACCCCCCCTCTAGGCGACATCCACGATCTTTCAATTGGTATCAGAGCCTCGTCTCTCTTTATAGGGCTTAACCGCCTAGAGAGTAAGGATGTCGACTAGGGGTTTAGGATTCTCTAACACTCGTAGTTTCGATGGCACAAATTTTGATGTTTGGGTAATTCGCATGCTTAATCTCTTTAGGGTCATGGACCCAAATTTAGAGCGAATTGTAGATATGGGTTTTTCTCCTCCAAAGGACCCCAAAGATTATCTTTAGAGGATGAGAAAAACTCTTATCTCAATGCTCAAGCTTTTAATGTGCTATTCGATGCTTTGAGCAATGTAGTTATATTTCAACTCATGCCATTCCGGGATGCTCATGAGTTGTGGACGAAGCTTCAAGATAAATATGGTGTGTCCAAGATTTGTGGGGATGATTGTTCTCCCTCCACCTCCGGTCGTATAGTCTTCTCAACTTCTTCTACTTCACCTACATGTGGTTTGCCACAATGTAATGATATGGTGAGTAGTGTTGGTATTTGCAATGATGATAGTATGCTTATTGTGGATGATCCTTCATCACTATATTATTGCAATGCTCCTTCTTTGGGCTTTAACACTTCTAGTGCTCCAATTTCTATGTCTTGTTGCCATGATAAAAATGCATCTATTTCCTCGAATTGTTGTGCTAACAATGTAGAGGAAACCCAACACTCCATGGAACAAGATGTGGTGTTTAATGGTGCCTCAAGGGATCCTACATCATAATCTATTGCTTTTTGCCTCACGGCTAAGGCGTCAAAGGTATATCCTACTTTGAAACCCAATATGTCTATGGATGATGATGTTGATGCTAATGATGATGAGGATAATGATGAATAGAATTATAATGTTGCCTCCTTAAAAACTAAGGGGGAAATGATTTTTAAAGCTCTTCATAAAAATAAAATTGCTCGTTCCAACTTCACGGAAATAATGTCCATTTCCATTGAAGGCAAGAAATACATTGAGGAGTTGGAATCTCATCTAGAGGAGCATGAGGTCACCATTGAGAAAATGGAAGCTCGTGAGCGTGATTACGCAAATGAGATCGTGGAGCTATCTCAAGCTCTCAAACATGAACAAACCACCTCTGAATCTCTTGAGGAGACTTTTGCTCTAGAATTATCTAGAGTGAGGGAATCTCATGATAGAGCTCTTGAGGTGGCCATTGATTTCAAAACTAAAAATGCTAAGCTTGAAGTCTCTCATGCTAGACTCCTTGAGGACTTTGAGCACCTCGAAAATGGCTCTAGGGGTCATTAAGAGTGAGCTCATCAAACTCACCGAGTCTCATGCTCAACTTAAAGCTTCTTATTTAGAAGAGCTTGCCAAGTTGTCTCCTATTGTTGTAAATGATTATGCTTGTGCTACTAACTCTACTACTTGTGAAGCATCCATTTTGAAGGAGAATGTTGAGCTACAGGCTCAACTTGAGGTGTTATCTAGCAATTATGGAAAATTGGAAGAAAGTCATGAAAAGCTCTCAAGCTCTCATGATGATCTTCTAGTATCCCATAATGTGCTAAAGATAGCTCATGAGGCCATGATTACAAAGGTAACATCTAGTAAGCCTCATGTGGATACTAGCACTACTTCTAGTCAATATACTATGTTGCCATGTGCTAGTCCTTGTAATTCATCTACTCATAATGTTGGTACATCTTGTGATGAATTGCTTTCCTTGCCTTGTTGCTCTAACGATGAAGCTTATACTTCCTCTAGTACTTGTGTTGAGACTAACCATGTTGAGGAAATCAAAGATCTCAAGGCCCATGTCACTTCATTGAAGAAAGTCTTGGAAAAGAGTCATGAAGGGAAATCCACACTCAACAATATCTTGAGTGTGCGAAAATCCCCCAATGACAAAGGTGGACTTGGATTGAACTCCAATAAGAAGAAGAAGTCCAAGATGAACAAAAAGAAGGGCCAAGAACAAGTCAAGAATTCGGCCAAGATTGTTTGCCTCAAGTGCAAAGCAGAAGGGCCTCATGTTAGATCTTGCCCATTGAAGAAGAAGCCCATTAGTGACAAGCAACAAGGGAAGCGGCCAAAAGTTCACTCTCATGCTCAACCTCAAGTTGAAGAAAGGCCTCTTCCCAAGAAAACTCAAGCTAATTCTTCTCAAGTTGAGAAATCAAGTGAGAAGAAACTGAAGAGTAGACATTGCTACCTATGTCGTGAGAAAGGTCATTGTCGGTGTCAAAACCGACGGATCTCGGGTAGGGGGTCCGAACTGTGCGTCTAAGGCTAATGGTAACAAGAGACGGGGGACACAATATTTACCCAGGTTCGGGCCCTCTCTATGGAGGTAATACCCTACTTCCTGCTTGATAGATCTTGATGATATGAGTATTACAAGAGTTGATCTACCACGAGATCGTGGAGGCTAAACACTAGAAGCTAGCCTATGATTATTATTGTTGTTGTCCTACAGACTAAACCCTCCA
>NC_057798.1:552928461-553032860 GCF_018294505.1 Triticum aestivum | reverse complement strand
CATATACGAATTGCCAAGCTTGCCTTCCACGCAAAGGAGAGTCCCACCCGGACACGGGGCGAAGTCTTCAATCTTGTATCTTCATAGTCCAACAGTCCGGCATAAGCATATAGTCCGGTTGTCCGAAGACCCCCTAATCCAGGACTCCCTCAGTAGCCCCTGAACCAGGCTTCAATGACGATGAGTCCGGCGCGCATATTGTCTTCAGCATTGGAAGGCGAGTTCCTTCTCCGAATACTCCAAGGTAGATTTCGAACACATGAATCGTGTCCGGCTCTGCAAAACAAATTCCACATACCACTGTAGAGAGCACAATGTTTCAAAAATCTAATTTGCCGACAATTTTTCATAGCATGACATCACGCCGCAGCCCGGTCATTATGCGAGCCGTTTTTCTCAACCTGCTACTGCATGTCTTGCGAGGTGGTTTTATTGGCACGTTGAAAGAACATGCGGTGCCCCATGTTCGGTTTTGGTAATTGATGACAATCTCTATGGACTAATTGTTGCCTTGAGTTATATTTTAAGGTTTTGTCCATAGGCTTTTCTTGAAGTCCATGTGTTGGTTTCAAGGAGTTTATGAGTTGACCAAGGTGCTATTAAGGAATTATCCAAAGTTTGGTCATGTGAGTGTTGAGCTTATTGCAAGCATGTTTTGAAGAAGAAGATTGTGTGATCATTCATGTTTACCTTCAAGACATCACCCAAATGAAGAGAGTTGGAAAGATTTAAGGTTGATCAAGACTAAGTCAAGAGTGAATCAAGTTGATCAACTCACAAAGCGTAGAAGATGTACCGAGAGGGATCAAGTGATCCCATGGTATGGTAAGCATTGTCAATTACACTCTGTGTACTAACCCATGGTCTTCGTGAGAGTTCTTTGTGGGGTTAGGATGCGGTGTGCAAGTTCAAGTGATGCATCATGAAGAGATCAAGTTCTTGAAGCTTGCCGCCCATTGTGGTGACAATGGACTTGTGAAGATGAGCCAAAGAGTGGCTCACCCATAGTGGACTATGGGGGAGCAATCATCTAGTCTTCATCGAGCCAACGCAATCAAGAAAGGTGGTCCAACTTGAGGGAGTCAAGATCGTCATCATCTAGCTCAAGTGGACCATGTGCAAGTCAAAGTTTTTCCCTTGGTAGGTTTTCTATTTTACCGGTCTCATGGTGGTAGTTGGGAGACCGGGTTATATGATCGTTTGCCGTACTATCAAGGGGGGCTCTCAAGTTGGTAGCTTGATCGTATCATTAGTAGAGAGCTCAAACCATTGCATCCTTGCATATTTTTTCTTGGTTCTTGTTTGGTTCTCTTTGTGAGTCTTAGAGCTTATGGTCATCTTGATGACAAGCTTGAGTTCATCGAAAATGGAGTTCGCATGCGTCTTCTATGATGTTTTCGGTGTTGGAGGTTTTACCGGTCTTATCCGAGGAAGGGTTATCACCATTTTATTATGGGCCTTTTCTAATTTGTTTCTTATTAATATTTCTTTCAAGATTGTTTTAGCCTTGTTGCTAGCTTTCCAACAAACTTGGTTTCATCGAATTCGGAGTCCGTTTGCAAAAGTGGTGGCAGTTTTGGTGTTCTGAAAAGGCTGCAGCGGTACTACCGCAAATTGGAGCGGATGTAATTTTTTACTACCACTCCAGAGCGGTACTGCCACAAATCCTACAGCGGTAGTACCGCTCCGGACCAAAAACTCGTCCCAAGTCCTGCGGTGGTAGGCCCAGATGTAATTTTTTAGTACCGCTCGCAAGCAGTAGTACCGCTACCCATAGCAGTAGTACCGCTACCCCTAGCGGTAGTACCGCGAGGTCAAGTGGTACTACCGCTCCGACGGTTCTTCTGGCCTTTTTGCCTCCTCGCTGTTGTGTTTCGAAGGGGTACTACTGCCCTATTGGTAGTACCGCTCCTTGGAGCGGTAGTACCGCTCTGTGCGGGCTGTGAGCATAACGGTTGGATTTTTCCCCACCTATAAAAGGGGTCTTCTTCCCCATTGAAACTCATCTCTTAAGCTCGTGTTCTTCCCCCATTGTTGACCTTCTTCGAGATTGCTAACTCTCAATCCCTCCGATGATTCTTGCTAGTTCTTGAGGGAAAAGAGAGAGGAGATCTAGATCCACGTTTCCACCAATCACTTTCTCCTCTAAGTGAGGGGAACCCCTTGGATCTAGATCATGGAGTTCTTCGTGTTCTTCTTTCGTTCTTCCTGTCATTTTCCTCCCTAGCATTAGTTGCATTGGTGGGATTTGGGAGAGAAGGACTTGGGCACTCCGTGTGCCCTGGCCATTGCATTTGGTGCATCGGTTTGAGTTCTCCACGTGATACGTGGAAGTTACAAGTTGAGAAGCTTATTACTCTTGGGTGCTTGGTACCCTTGAGCTTGTTACTCTTGGGTGTTTGGACACCCTAGAGCTTGTTCCTCTTGGGTGCCTTGGCGCCCTAGACGGTTGGAGTTGTTTGGAGCTCAATCATTGTGGTGTAAAGCTTCGGGCAAGCGTCGGGGTCTCCAATTAGGTTGTGGAGATCGCCCCGAGCAATTTGACGGGTACCAGTGACTGCCCCCAAGGGTTGCCAAAGTGTACGGGTTTGGTGACCGCCCCCAAGGGTTGCCATTTGTACAGGTTCGGTGACCGCCCTCAAGGGTCCCTTAGTGGAATCACGGCATCTTGCATTGTGCGAGGGCATGAGGAGATTATGTTGGAAATATGCCCTAGAGGCAATAATAAAAGTGTTATTATTATATTTCTTTGTTCATGATAATAGTCTTTTATTCATGCTATAATTGTATTATCTGGAAATCGTAATACACGTGTGAATACATGGACCACAATATGTCCCTAGTAAGCCTCTAGTTGACTAGCTCGTTGTGATCAACAGATAGTCATGGTTTCCTGGCTATGGACATTGGATGTCGTTGATAACGGGATCACATCATTAGGAGAATGATGTGATGGACAAGACCCAATCCTAAGCATATCACAAAGGTCGGTTAGTTCGTTTGCTAGAGCTTTTCCAATGTCAAGTATCTCTTCCTTCGACCATGAGATTGTGTAACTCCTGGATACCGTAGGAATGCTTTGGGTGTATCAAACGTCACAACGTAACTGGGTGACTATAAAGGTGCACTACAGGTATCTCCGAAAGTGTCTATTGGGTTGACACGGATCGAGACTGGGATTTGTCACTCCGTATGACGGAGAGGTATCTTTGGGCCCACTCGGTAATGCATCATCATAATGAGCTCAAGGTGACCAAGGTGTTGGCCACGGGATCATGCATTACGGTACGAGTAAAGTGACTTGCCGGTAACGAGATTGAACAAGGTATTGGGATACCGACGATCGAGTCTCGGGTATGTAACGTACCGATTGACAAAGGGAATTGTATACGGGGTTTGATCGAATCCTCGACATCGTGGTTCATCCGATGACTTCATCGAGGAACATGTGGGAGCCAACATGGGTATCCAGATCCCGCTGTTGGTTATTGACCGGAGAGTCTCGGTCATGTCTGCATGTCTCCCGAACCCGTAGCGTCTACACACTTAAGGTTCGGTGACGCTAGGGTTATCAGGAAGACAAGTATGTGATTACCGAATGTTGTTCGGAGTCCCGGATGAGATCCCGGACGTCATGAGGAGTTCCGGAATGGTCCGGAGGTAAAGTTTTATATATGGGAAGTTGTTAAACGGGCACCGGACTGTTTCGGGGTCATACCGGTATTGTACCGGGACCACCGGAAAGGTTCCGGGGGTCCACCGGGAGGGACCACCCCTCCCAGGGGGCCACTTGGGCTGCGTAGGGATAGCAGCCAGCCCCTAGTGGGCTTGGCGCCCCCCCCCTTGGGCCCATGCGCCTAGGGTTGGGGGGGAAACCCTAAAGGGGGTGCACCCCCCTTGCTTGGGGGGCAAGCCCCCCACCCCTTGGCCGCCGCCCCCCCTTAGGGTTTTCCCTAGAGGGCCGACCCCTCTTGCCCCTTCCCCTATATATAGAGGGGTGAGGGGAGGGCTGCAACACACCACAACTCAAGGCGCAGCCCCTCCCCTCCCCAACACCTCTCCTCCTCCGTACGTGCTTGGCGAAGCTCTGTCGGAGTACTGCTGCACCAACTACACCACGCCGTCGTGCTGCCGTTGGAGCTGCCTTCCTCAACCTCTCCTTCCTCCTTGCTGGATCAAGACGGAGGAGACGTCTCCCGTCCCGTACGTGTGTTGAACGCGGAGGTGTTGTCCGTTCAGCACTTGGACATCGGTGATCCGAATCACGTTCGAGTACGACTCCATCATCACCATCCCCTTGGCAAGCTTCCGCTCGTGATCTACAAGTGGTATGTAGATGCAAACTCTCTCCCTTGACTCGTTGCTTAGATGAACTCATAGATGGATCTTGGTGAAACCGTAGGAAAATTTTTAATTTTCTGCAACGTTCCCCAACAGATTACGGTGGCCCTAGTGGCTTTTTGGGGAGCATTGTGCCTCCACACCACTCCAAACGGAGATTAGCATCCGCGAGTGTGTGAACTTCGGGATACATCGTTGTCTCTGCGTGCCTCGGTTATCTCTCACCGAGCCCTTTACTTATGCACTTTACTTTGTGATAGCCATATTGTTCTTTGTTATATATCTTGCTATCACATAGTTACTTATCTTGCTTAGCATAAGGTGTTGGTGCACATAGGTGAGCCTAGTTGTTGTAGGTTTTGTACTTGACAAATTAACCGTTAGGTTTATTCCTCATTTGTTCAAACCTCTACCATAATTATTTTAAAGCGCCTATTCACCCCCCCTCTAGGCGACATCCACGATCTTTCAATTGGTATCAGAGCCTCGTCTCTCTTTGTTGGGCTTAACCACCTAGAGAGTAAAGATGTCGACTAGGGGATTAGTATTCTCTGACACTCTTAGTTTTGATGGCACAAATTTTGATGTTTGGGTAATTCACATGCTTAATCTCTTTAGGGTCATGGACCCAAATTTAGAGCGAATTGTAGATATGGGGTTTTCTCCTCCAAAGGATCCCCAAAGATTATCTTTAGAGGATGAGAAAAACTCTTATCTCAATGCTCAAGCTTCTAATGTGCTTTTCGATGCTTTGAGCAATGTAGTTATATTTCAACTCATGCCGTTCCGGGATGCTCATGAGTTGTGGACAAAGCTTCAAGATAAATATGGCATGTCCAAGATTTGTAAGGATGATTGTTCTCCGTCCACCTCCGGCCGTGTTGTGTTCTCAACTTCTTCTACTTCACCTACATGTGGTTTGCCACAAGAGGAAACCGAACACTCCATGGAACAAGATGTGGTGTTTAATGGTGCCTCAAGGGATCCTACATCATCATCTATTGCTTTTTGCCTTATGGCTAAGGCGTCAAAGGTATCTCCTACTTTGTACCCCAATATGTCTCTTGATGATGATGTTGATGCTAATGATGATGAGGATATTGATGAAGAGAATGATAATGTTGCCTCCTTAAAAACTAAGGAGGAAATGATTTTTAAAGCTCTTCATAAAAATAAAATTGCTCGTTCCAACTTCATGGAAATAATGTCCATTGCCATTGATGGCAAGAAATATATTGAGGAGTTGGAATCTCATCTAGAGGAGCATGAGGTCACCATTGAGAAAATGGAAGCTCATGAGCATGCTTACGCAAATGAGATCGCAGAGCTATCTCAAGCTCTTGAACATGAACAAACCACCTCTGAATCTCTTGAGGAGACTTTTGCTCTAGAATTATCTAGAATGAGGGAATCTGATGATAGAGCTCTTGAGGTGGCCAATGATTTCAAAACTAAAAATGCTAAGCTTGAAGTCTCTCATGCTAGACTCCTTGAGGATTTTAAGCACCTCAAAAATGGCTCAAGGGTCATCAAGGGTGAGCTCATCAAACTCACCGAGTCTCATGCCCAACTTGAAGCTTCTTATTTAAAAGAGCTTTCCAAGTTGTCCTCTCCTATTGTTGTAAATGATGATGCTTGTGCTACCAACTCTATTACTTGTGAAGCATCCATTTTGAAGGAGAATGTTGAGCTACGGGCTCAACTTGAGGTGCTATCTAGCAATTATGGGAAATTGGAAGAAAGTCATGAAAAGCTATCAAGCTCTCATGATGATCTTCTAGTATCCCATAATGTGCTAAAGATAGCTCATGAGGCCATGATTGCTAAGGTAACATCTAGTGAGCCTCATGTGGATACTAGCACTACTTCTAGTCAAAATAGAATATTGCCATGTGCTAGTCCTTGTAATTCATCTACTCACAATGTTGGTACATCTTGTCATGATTTTCTTTTCCTTGCCTTGTTGCTCTAACGATGAAGCGTATACTTCCTCTAGTACTTGTGTTGATACTAACCATGTAGAGGTAATCGAAGAGCTCAAGGCCCAAGTCACTTCTTTGAAGAAAGACTTGGAAAAGAGTCATGAAGGGAAATCCACACTCAACAATATCTTGAGTGTGCAAAAATCCCCCAATGACAAAGGTGGACTTGGATTCAACTCCAATAAGAAGAATAAGTCCAAGAGAATCAATAAGAAGGGCCAAGAACAAGTCAAGAATTCGGCCAAGATTATTTGCTTCAAGTGCAAAATTGAAGGGCATCATGTTAGATCTTGCCCATTGAAGAAGGTGGCCATTAGTGTCAAGCAACAACGGAAGAGGCCACAAGTTCAATCTCATGCTCAACCTCAAGTTGAAGAAAGGCCACTTCCCAAGAACACTCAAGTTAATGCTTCTCTTATTGAGAAATCAAGTGAGAAGAAAGTGAAGAGTAGACGTTGCTACTTATGTCGTGAGAAAGGTCACGTCGCTTCTTCATGCACTAGTGGTAACTTATCCAACCCAATTATTATTGATGATATCTATTCTCTTGGGAAGGATAAGGTTGGCAATGTGTTTGCCAAGTTTGTTGGTACTCAAAGTGGTGTCAAGAAAAGAACCATTTGGGTAGCCAAGCCTATTGTGACTAACCTCTTAGGACCCAACTTGGTTGGGGACCACCAAGCCCAAATTTGATCAATAGGTGTTGTTGGAGGGCATTGGAGACTTGGCTACATTATGAAGAATTAAGGGGACTTCATCATTCATTTTGTCTCAAGCCAAGTCAATTGGATTATCAAGTGTCTATCTTATATCCAATGTGCCTCCTTGCGGTAACTTGTACTTTAATTGGTTACATTGAAAGTTACTTGCCCCTATACATGTTTTGGTTTTGTTCCTTGCATGTGTTTGTATATGTTGTGCTTCCAACTTGCTTATATTGAGCAATCAAGTATGTGTGTGTTGGTTTGCACATCATGTACGTGTGTGTCGTGCATTGAGCCTTTTTTGCTTCTTGTTTGTATCCTAGTTGGCTCGTGTGAGAGATTAATGGAACATCCCATTTTGGGGGAGTGATGTGCTTTGTGCACCTCACAATCCTATAAATGTGTGTACATGAGGAATACCATCTAGTATTGATATTACAAGATTATCTAGTTGCTAGGTGGTATATCTCTCATGATAAATTCAAATTCTAAAAGTCCATTGACTATCTCTCGTTGGATCCTCTTATTGCCTCTTGTTAAGTTTTATTTGGTATCACATTATGGGGGAGTAATATGCTATGTGCATATTACAAGCCTAGAAAATGTGTACATTTGAGATATTGTCACTTAGAGTTGATATTATTAATTATATTGTTCCTAGGTGACATGTTAGCTCTATAAGTGGCAATTTGCTTGTGTTTGTTGTGAATATGATGTTGGATATCCTTGTTATCTACCACCGGGAATTATTTCCAAATACTTCTTGTCTTTTGACAATTGGTAGTCACTTATGTGTGGTAGAATTTATTGATCATCTTTACATTGGCTTTTGTTTTCATTTGCCTTTTCTCTTGCCAAGGATTATGTCACTCCCGTTGTCTTCCATACCACTTGTGGATCTTGTTAATTTCTTGTTCTTGTCTAGTGTTTTCTAGATATAATGAAAGTGGTGATCTCACCTTGTGCATTGTGTACTCAAATGCAAATTCTCTATAATGCACAACTCGTGGGGGAGCTATCCTATTTTCTATAAAATGATCATCTTGTGATCCTTATCAAGTGTGTGTTGGTGGAAGGAAATACATTTTCTTTTGGTACCTTGTGCCATCATGAAACTTTGTTGAGAGCTTGGTTTGTTTGGAACCATCCTCTCTTTGGGAGTTTGACATCTTTAATTTAGTGTGTATCAATGGATATCTCATTCCTTGATGTATCTTTAATGATATCTTTCAAGTGATGATTTATCTATTTGGTATCCTTTTTCACTTGGTGTTTTGTTTTCATTTGGTTTCGGTTCTTGAAAGTTTTGAGCATGCATGTTTACTTCATGTATTTAATTTGGCATGCTTTCTTTCTTTGACCCAATATATAGGGGAAACTCCACCAAGTCTCAAAATGGATGAGATGTGCATGATATTTATTTTCATATCTATATGCACATATTTATGTGGAGTTTGTCCTATGTATTGGTGTTTCTAACTATGTGGTCCCAATGAGTTTGGGTACCATTTTGTTTGTGTTGTTGTTCTAGGAACAATTGGAGATGCATTGGATACTCGGCTCATTCAAAAGGAAGGTGTTGTCACCATGTGCTTATTGGAGTCAAGCTAGGATGATCAATGAACTACTTTGTACCTTTAATTGGTATCTACTACATCCTTCCAATGCTATCTCGGTAACAAGTATCATCATCTACTACATGCCATATTATTGCATCAATCATGTGTAGATTGTATCATGGCATGTTATTCTTTCTTTCTTGTGATACTTGTTTCCTTTCTCAAAGCATCCCAACAATGATCTCTTGTTGCTAGTTGTGATGTCTTTGATGGTTGTGTGGTAGGAATTCATTTATATACAATAAGACCATATCTAGCCTTGGGCTATGCTTCCAAGCACATATCTTATTGGTATATGTATGACTTCCTTTTGGATATCTTGTTCCTTCGTGTTGTAACTATTTTGGGTGTACATCCTTCTTAGTAGATATATATCGTCATGATTTCATCTACCTAGACCCTTATACACTTGAGAGAAATTACATCTCTAGATGATATCCTTTCTTTCACGTCCACCTTGTCTTTCTTATGTTATTTCTTTGGTGGCTCTGTGAAATCTTTTGCCTTGAGTGTGTGTCTTATCTCGTTGCATCTTGATGCACTCTTGTGTGGTGAAGATTATTTTCCTCATGCTTGTCTTGACGAGGCTTTTGCCATCTTAATTGGTATCCCCTGTCTTGATGATGCTTATGCTTTCTATCTTCACCTTGGGTTGTCACAAGTGTTGGTTATTCATTTTGCATATTTAGTGTTCTTGTGAACCCATTTGCTTAGTTGTGTGTGAGAATGAAAGGCTTTGCACCGTGTATCTCATTCATTCGAGACTATGTTGATGCTTATGCTCATCCGTATTTTAGTCTTCTCATGTGCTTTGCCATGACTCACACACATCATTTTGGTTGAGCCTATTCTTAAGTTGCCTCTTTTACATGTTGCTCAACCATGTGTTTGTTGAAAGTGCTAGGCTTAGTTTCCTTTATGATCACTTGCGCTTGTTGTTTGTTTCTATTGATTTTGGGGGAGCTAAGATCCTATTTTGTGCACTTTGTATCCAAATACAAAAATTATTATGTGTGCACAAATCATGGGGAGCTTCTCTAGCTTATTTAGAATACTCCTTTGCTCATATCATAATATCCTTCATTCATGTGGCTCATAGGATCTTTGGTCTAGTTGGTTCAATTGATATCCTTTGATTGCTTTATTCAATTGGTCTCTTTTGATTGCTCGATTTCTTGTTTCTCTCTTTGTTATGTCTTTGTGGCATATCATTCTTTTGCAATCTTTGGGCCTCAATATAGTTTGTCTTCCTCCAAGTATTTACCATTGGATATGTGTATTGTATTCCACTCTCTTTTTGAGAGATACACAATTTATGGAGGAACACTCTTTATATTGGCCTTCTAAGCTTTTCACCCATTTTGGCAATCGATGCCAATGGGGGAGGAGTTTCTGAGAGTTTTGTCGAGAAGTCTTCAGAGTTTTCTCCTTGCTTTGGTTTTGGTTCCTAAGCATTTGCATCCCATTTTCATGCATCGTTGGTTGTTGCATTGCATGGTGATGCATAACTCCTTGTATAAACTCTCTTGAAAGTGATTGTCATCAATTACCAAAATGGGGGAGATTGAAAGAACATGCGGTCCCCCCATGTTTGGTTTTGGTAATTGATGACAATCTCTATGGACTAATGGTTGCCTTGAGTTATATTTGAAGGCTTTGTCCATAGGCTTTTCTTGAAGTCCATGTGTTGGTTTCAAGGAGTTTATGAGTTGACCAAGGTGCTATTAAGGAATTATCCAAAGATTGGTCATGTGAGTGTTGAGCTTATTGCAAGCATGTTTTGAAGAAGAAGATTGTGTGATCATTCATGTTTACCTTCAAGACATCACCCAAATGAAGAGAGTTGGAAAGATTCAAGGTTGATCAAGACTAAGTCAAGAGTGAATCAAGTTGATCAACTCACAAAGCGTAGAAGATGTACCGAGAGGGATCAAGTGATCCCATGGTATGATAAGCATTGTCAATTACGCTCTGTGTACTAACCCATGGTCTTCGTGAGAGTTCTTTGTGGGGTTAGGATGCGGTGTGCAAGTTCAAGTGATGCATCATGAAGAGATCAAGTGCTTGAAGCTTGACGCCCATTGTGGTGAAAATGGACTTGTGAAGATGAGCCGAAGAGTGGCTCACCCATAGTGGACTATGGGGGAGCAATCATCTAGTCTTCATCGAGCCAACGGAATCAAGAAAGGTGGTCCAACTTGAGGGAGTCAAGTTCGTCATCATCTAGCTCAAGTGGACCATGTGCAAGGCAAAGGTTTTCCCTTGATAGGTTTTCTATTTTACCGGTCTCATGGTGGTAGTTGGGAGTCCGGGTTATAGGATCGTTTGTCGTACTATCAAGGGGGGCTCTCAAGTTGGTAGCTTGATCGTATCATTAGTAGAGAGCTCAAACCATTGCATCCTTGCATCTTGTTTCTTGGTTCTTGTTTGGTTCTCTTTGTGAGTCTTAGAGCTTATGGTCATCTTGAGGACAAGCTTGAGTTCATCGAAAACAGAGTTCGCATGCGTCTTCTATGATGTTTTTGGTGTTGGAGGCTTAACCGGTCTTATCCGAGGAAGGGTTCTCACCATTTTATTATGGGCATTTTCTAATTTGCTTCTTATTGATATTTATTTCAAGATTGTGTTAGCCCTTGTCGCTAGCTTTCCAACAAACTTGGTTTCATCGAATTCGGAGTCCGTTTGCAAAAATTGTGGCAGTTTTGGTGTTCTGAAAAGGCTGCAGCGGTACTCCCGCGAATTGGAGCGGATGTAATTTTTTACTACCGCTCCAGAGCGGTACTACCGCGGATCTTACAGCGGTAGTACTGCTCCGGACCAAAAACTCGTCCCAAGTCCTGCGGTGGTAGGCCCGGATGTAATTTTTTAGTACCGCTCGCAAGCAGTAGTACCGCTACCCTTAGCAGTAGTACCACTACCCCTAGCGGTAGTACCGTGAGGTAAGCGGTACTACCGCTCCGATAGTTCTTCTGGCCTTTTTGCCTCCTCGCTGTTGTGTTTCAAAGTGGTACTACCTCTAGGGCGGTAGTACCGCTCCTTGGAGCGGTAGTTCCGCTCTGTGCGGGCTGTGAGCATAACGGTTGGATTTTTCCCCACCTATAAAAGGGGGTCTTCTTTCCCATTGAACCTCATCTCTTAAGCTCATGTTCTTCCCCCATTGTTGACCTTCTTCGAGCTTGCTAACTCTCAATCCCTCTGATGATTCTTGCTAGTTCTTGAGGGAAAAGAGAGAGGAGATCTAGATCCATGTTTCCACCAGTCACTTTCTCCTCTAAGTGAGGGGAACCCCTTGGATCTAGATCTTGGAGTTCTTCGTGGTCTTCTTTCGTTCTTCCTCTCATTTACCTCCATAGCATTAGTTGCTTTGGTGGGATTTGGGAGAGAAGGAATTGGGCACTCTGTGTGCCCTGTCCATTGCATTTGGTGCATCGGTTTGAGTTCTCCACGTGATACATGGAAGTTATAAGTTGAGAAGCTTATTACTCTTGGGTGCTTGGTACCCTTGAGCTTGTTACTCTTGGGTGTTTGGACACCCTAGAGATTGTTCCTCTTGGGTGCTTTGGCGCCCTAGACGGTTGGAGTTGTTCGGAGCTCAATCATTGTGGTGTAAAGCTCCGGGCAAGCGTCGGGGTCTCCAATTAGGTTGTGGAGATCGCCCCGAGCAATTTGACGGTTACCAGTGACCGCCCCCAAGGGTTGCCAAAGTGTACGGGTTCGGTGACCGCCCCCAAGGGTTGCCATTTGTACGGGTTCGGTGACCGCCCTCAAGGGTCCCTTAGTGGAATCATGACATCTTGCATTGTGCGAGGGCGTGAGGAGATTACGGTGGCCCTAGTGGCTTCATGGAGAGCATTGTGCCTCCACACCGCTCCAAACGGAGATTAGCATCCGCGAGGGTGTGAACTTCGGGATACATCGTCGTCTCTGCGTGCCTCGGTTATCTCTTACCCGAGCCCTTTACTTATGCAATTTACTTTGTGATAGCCATATTGTTCTTTGTTATATATCTTGCTACCACATAGTTACTTATCTTGCTTAGCATAAGTTGTTGGTGCACATAGGTGATCCTAGTTGTTGTAGGTTTTGTGCTTGACAAATTAACCGTTAGGTTTATTCCGCATTTGGTCAAGCCTCTACCGTAATTATTTTAAAGTTGGTGCACATAGGAGAAGGGAAGGATCTAGCGTGGAAAGAAAAGGACAGGTCTTGGCCTCCTTATAAAGAGGACGAATATCAAGCATCCTCCGCGTGGCCGTTTGGAGCTTGCCTACTAACGGCACGGTTGTATTCACCTCACACTTCCTCCGAGGACTAGGCTTTAGTCTTGATCCCTTCGTTAGAGGGCTCATATTCTATTATGGGCTACATTTTCACGATCTAGCTCCAGATTCCTTCATCCACATCTCTTTGTTTATCGTAATGTGTGAGGCATTCCTCCGCATTACCCCCCAATTCGGCTTATGGCTCAAAACCTTCAATGTGAAGCCAAAGATGATCGACGGGCGACACGTGGAGTGTGGAGGCGCTATAATAAGCAAAGGTGTCGACGCCTTATGGCCAAAGGGTTCCTTCCTGGAGGTATCCGACCGATGGCAACGGGAGTGGTTTTACATCACAGCACCCCGAGGTACAAAGTGGGCAGCCGCCCCAGCCTTCCGCTCTGCCTCTCCGCCACAACTGGCATCATGGGTCAACAAGGGGCTGGACTGGGGACCAGTTAATGACGTGCTGACATTGCAAAGCCGCATCCGAGATCTCCTCAAGAGGGATATCAGTCTCGTCAAAGTAATTCAAGTAATGTTAGTTCGTGGGTCTTGCCATGCCAACGTCGATCTCTCCTTATCTGGGAATTCAACCCAGAAGGACCGCGAACCATTCAACACTTCTTCGGCGTGATGCTCGAAGGGATGTATTGATTATTCTTTGGATCATGAATAAAGTGTCCGGACACCACTGAGGATGCGGGTCTCAACTGCAACCGTCCAGATACCCAAGTAAGTAACTCCGCGACCGAACATGCTGTCATTATATTTGTCACAACATTATTCTAGAAAACCTCCCTTGGCCAGGACTGGATAAGAAAGGCGGAGAGGATCAGGTGTTCGGCCCCTCTTCCCGAAGGCTCGCCGGATCCTATACTAACCAGGATGCTGGCTCGCACACCTTATCAAGTGCCATCAGGAGAAGACGAGGGAAGGAGTAGAGAATCCGAAAGCGGGCTTCATACATTACGCATCCTAACCGGGGAAATTAGTGCCTCCATGTTGGAGGATGATCAGGAAGGTGAATCTAGAATCTCCTCTTCCCACGGGAAGAAAAGGATCGCCCCTAAAGACTTGGAAACGGAGGTTTCCAAACGAGGGAAGAAACCTTCACCAGGGGCCCTGCCTTGAAGGGCATCCTTACCGCATAGCACCCACAAGGGGGCTAGCCATCAACCGAGCCGTAAGTGAACAAAGGCACTTTAGTCCGAGACATATGTTTTGCAGTCCGGCTCGTAGCCCTTCTCAACGATGTTCATCCTCGGGGGATCTTCTTCCGGAGATGATGGAGAGCGAAACGCCCCCTCCTACTTCCCCGCCTCATGAGGCGGACGACCCGGAGGTGTCGTCCCAGAGGATTTCTCCTGATCCGCAAAGGCCAGAAGGTAACTCTTTGGCCACCCGAAGTCCGGAGTTCTCGGCTCCTAAGGAGACCGACAGAAAAAGCCCGAGATTGTCCGGTGCACCACCGGACACATTGATGGGTCTTCTGGAGCAAGCGGCTATCTCAAAGGCACATTGTACCTTAATGGGTATGGTGGTTGAGAGGATTTCAGCCGCAAAAAGCGGGTTAAATGAAGCCTGCATGAGCCTGCTAAGAGGCTTTGAGGTATGCGAAGTAATGATATATATTTTTGGCTGTACCGCACACACAAGGTGTACTTTGTATAGATAGTAGCTCCTGAGACTCTGGTTGCCGTCCAGAAGAGGCGAATAGAGGATCATAGTCTCAGGTAATGATAGCATTGCTTTTGTGCGCAGGCGACTGCAGATCCGGCTGTTGACCAGACTGCTGAATTTGCCAAATTGAGGCGGCAACTAGACTTGGCAGATGCGGACATCATGCTGGTAAACAAGCGGCTTGACGAGGCAAGGGTATGTATATTAGGGTGGTCAGCAAATATTTAGAAGAGCATGATGCTAGTATTAATAGTATGTTGTGATTGCAGATGGAGTTGCCGCCGTGGAGACCCTGCGGGCAGAGCTTGCCTGGGCCAAGGAGCAAACTAGGAGAAGTGATGTGGCTTCCCTGAAGGCAGGCGAAGAGTTAAAAGCCGAACAGGCTGCTCATCACCAAAGTGAGGGTAAAATAGCGGATATGGCAATTGAGCTACAAAATGCCACCGGCTGTTATGAGCTTCTCGAAAGGGAAAAGAAAACAAAAATGGCTGACCTGGAGAAGGCCTTGCAAGCAGCAAAGGAAACTCGCTCTGAAATCAGAGCGGTGCGGGAGGAGCTTCGGCAAGCCGGTGATATCGCGGCTGGAAAGCCCTTTTTATTGCGAACAAAGTTCGGCGATCCGAAGTATGCCCCTCTTGATCAATTGTGGAGTCCTGCAGACGCACACTTGGATTTAGCAAAGAGTGCTGCTGATGCGACGGAGTATTTCAAAGATCGGGAAGATCATGAGGTGGAAAGATTGTTCTGGTCGCAGTTCAGTGCTCCAAAGTGTCCGCTGCTGTTGAATGAGCGAATGGCCGAGTGGGCCGAGCTCCATAGGTTATCCGGTCTTGCCATGAAGGCTGTCGTGGATCATTTGTGGCCGAAGGAACCAAGCCCGGATAGTTATTTTGGTTTGGTGCAACGATTTCTTCGTGCTGTGCTGCATATCGACGCTTTCAAGAGGTCGGTGTGCATAGAGGGTGCACGGATGGCTCTTGCCCGGGTTAAGACATACTGGACGGAGATGGAGGCCACCGATATTGCAACCAGGGGTCCGCCCGGGGGTCAGGACTCGCCCGAGCACTATTTTGAAGAGGCCCTAGAAGGTGCCTGTTTAATAGAGGCTCAATGTTCAAAGAATACCATGTTCCAGTGACATGTATCTTGATTGTAGAAACAATGCTTTTGATAATAAAGGCTATATTTATACTTTTGCCCGTAAAGTATTGTAGTGCCTCCTGTGCGGCCGTTTATGTATGTATGTATATAAGCTAAAAGTTTGCAGTCGTCGGCTTCAGCCCCCACACATATAATGCGGGGGTGTTCGGTAAAGCGCGTAATCACACTTGATCCAATGTCTTGGTCCGTTAAGGAGGTGATAGCGCGGCGAACAAGGCAATCAGACTATATTGCTTTAACACTTTCACTTAGCCACAGGAGTTTGACGGTGGGGCTACTATATAGTCCCTGGTATGTCCGCGCTCATCTGAATACGGTGTGTGTACATACGTGACCGGGAAACCGGTCCTTCGTTAATGCGGAGGAATCGCGAAGATTCCGCTAGGTCATCGAGTGGTTGACCAGTCTCTCACTTTATCATGACAGTCAATTTTCGGCTTTCTCTACTGAGGTGCTCATCCAGATGAACCAGGGCACAATCGCAGTAGTTCTCCCGGTGCCACCTTAGCCGATAGAGCGGAACGTAAGGTAGCAAAACATGGGACCCAGGCAAACCCAACTATTGACCAAAGACATGATTCGGAGCTGATGCATATAAGGCCAAACTCGCGACACCGAACACTCCCAAAGGTATTCGGACTTTGCAACATATACGGGGCTGTGTACCGCCCTCGATAATGATCCCTGAATTTCCGAATACGTGCATGTATTCGGCGTGACGAAAGAGCATCTGTGGTGAGGGCATAAATCCCAAAAACACATTGGGTGCTGCCCTTGTGACGTCTATTTTAAATCGACGAATAATAATTTTGCCAATAACGCCGGTATTCCTCTTGGTCGTTTTAAGTACCAGGAGGGTGTGAGCCAACAAGAGACAGTAAAAATGGTTTACACAGGGTCTTAATCTAAAAAGAAACCTTGGAATGGGTCCCTGCTGCATGTTTGCGCCTTTGTCTCCATTGTGCCGCATCCTGGAAGGGTGTAGCATGGTAGTCATCTGTAAAAAGAAGGAAAAACTCAGATGAAATAATCTTGTGTGACCGTGTACAACATTGGTTAAACTTAATGAACCGTGAAAATTCGATTTCTTGAGTGTAAATAGGATCCAACCGAACTATGGATTCTTTTCGTGCAGGTAGCCCCTAGCACCACATATGGGGGTATAGCCGTTAGTGAAGCTCAGGTTTATCTGAGCTACTACAAATAGTGGTGCAGCGAACACGTCTAGCCGTGTCCGTGATCTCAACGACCGATCAGATACTTGGGTTGGAGAGGCCGGTCAGTGGTTCGGCTGCTAGAGCCGCCACATATTCTTCCGCACGCAGGGAACACTCTATGTGTCTGCTAATTGTAATGACGCCACGTGGACCGGGCATCTTGAGTTTAAGATAAGCGTAATGCGGAATTGCATTGAAACGAGCGAATGTCGTTCTTCCAAGTAATGCATGGTAGCCGCTTCGAAATGGAGCAATGTCGAAGATTAGCTCTTCGCTTCGGAAGTTGTCGGGAGAACCGAATACAACCTCTGAAGTTAGAGAGCCCGTGCAGCGGGCCTCTACGCCTGGTATTACTCCTTTAAAGGTAGCATTGCTTTGGCTGATTCTTGACGGGTCTATCCCCATCTTGCGGATAGTGTCCTGATATATCAGATTGAGACTACTGTCACCGCCCATGAGGACAAGGGTGAGATGGTATCTGTTAATTATTGGGTCGAGCACCAAGGCAGCCGAACCTCCATGCCGGATACTAGTCATATGATCCCTATGATCGAAAGTGATCGGGCAGGCCGACCATGGGTTGAATTTGGGGGCGACGGGTTCTACAACGTATACATCGTAAATCATGTTCACTGTTTTGACCTCTGATAGAAATTTTTTCTGTCCCCCCAGTGTTCGGCTGGCGAGGTTCGTCCTCGTCTTCACTTGGCGGCTCTCTCCCCTTGTGTTCGGCATTTAGCTTGCCGGCCTGCTTGAAAACCCAACATTCTCTGTTGGTGTGATTAGCAGGTTTCTCGGGGGTGCCATGAATCTGACATGATCTGTCTAAAATTTTGTTTAGGCTGGACGGTCCATCTCTGCTGCCTTTAAATGGCTTTTTCCATTGACCGGGTCGAGAGCCCTTGAATCCGGCGTTTACCGCCGTGTTGTCTAGGCTGTCTTCATTATTTTGACACTTGTTTTTATTGCGTCGCAGCTTCCCATTACCGTCCCTGATTTTGGATGTGCTTGGGTCGCTGGCGCCGCTACGGGCCAACCAACTGTCCTCGCCCGTGCAAAAGCGGGTCATAAGGCTTGTTAGGGTTGCCATTGTCCTCGGCTTTTCCTGGCCGAGGTGTCTGGCGAGCCATTCATCCCGGATACTGTGTTTGAAAGCCGCTAAGGCTTCGGCATCTAGGCAGTCGACGATTTGGTTCTTCTTGGTGAGAAATCTGTTCCAAAGCTTATGGGCTGACTCTTCGGGCTGTTGGACTATGTGACTTAAATCGTCTGCATCCGGAGGTCGGACATATGTCCCTTGAAAATTAGCCCTGAAAGCATCCTCGAGTTCCTCCCAACTTCCAATGGAATTTTTGGGGAGGCTTTTCAACCAGTGCCGAGATGGTCCTTTGAACTTGAGGGGTAGGTATTTGATGGCGTGGAGATCGTCTCCATGAGCCATGTGGATGTGAAAAATAAAGTCCTCAATCCAGACTGCAGGGTCTGTTGTTCTGTCGTATGCCTCAATGTTCACGGGTTTGAACCCCTCTAGAAATTCATGGTCTAGCACCTCATCGGTGAAGCACAGGGGGTGTGCGGCACCCCTATATCTGGATGTGTCGTGGCGTCGGTCTGACGGCTATAGTGTTCGATGTTGATTCTGAGCTAGTAGTTGATCAGTATAGACACTTTGGTTGTCGTGATCTTGCGTAGGAACACGTTTCCTAGACCCATAAATGGACCTAGCCATACTAGCTCTCTTGTCAAGGTGCTCACATAGATCGTGTGCTGGCTTGTCTGCGGCGTCATCAGCCGCTCTGTCTCGGCCACGGGTGGTCGGTCCGGCCGATCGGCCGTATTGTTTTTCGGCGGGATGGGCTCTACAGCTTGGTCGTCAAATTCGGGCAGCAGCTTGCGCTTTGGGTAGCTCTTTGTGTGGCGATCGCCACCATGTTCTTCGTTAGTGTCGAGCACTTTGTTCCATCTGTGGTTGAGCATATCCTGCGCGGCCTTAAGCCTTTGCTTCTGCTTCTTCAAGCTCCTCGTGGTGGCGATAAGCCTTCTGTGGAGGTTCTCTTGTTCCAAGTGCTTCTCTAGGATGGTGCGTGCATCATCGTCCGGACTATTCTCCTCTCCGGAGACAGGTTTATAAGTTTTGTCTTTGGCATCGCCGTGATCGGACTGCAGCCCTGGACTATGTTTGCCGTCCCCTGGCTCATCCTGCTCTATCGCTGGGTCTACAGGGTCGTCGTTATTGTTAGAGTCATCCGGGGTATTATTCTTTCTTGTGCCGTTATTGCTGTTTTTGCTCTGGCGGGCTTTGGAGCGGCGCCGCTGACGTCGGTGCTTTGTTTTCTTTTCAAGGTGATTATCCTCCGTTGCATCATTGCCATTGCTTTCTTCGGGTGTGTCCACCATATATATATATCATATGATGAGGTGGATGTCCAGCGCCCTATGGGCGGTGGTTCCTGTTCTTCTCCAGCATCGTTATCCGTACCGTCGATGTCTTCGGAGTCGAAATCGAGCGTGTTGGTTAAGTCATCGACAGTGGCTATTAAGTGGGTGGTGGGTGGGTAACGACTTTATTCATCGTCCGCTTCCCCCTCGAGCCGGACATAGTTAGGCCAAGAGTCTCTTGATAGGGAGAGAGATTTTAATGAGCTTAGCATGTCGCCCAAGGGCGTGTCAAAAGATATCCGTGGAGCTAAACTCCATTATCAGTGCCCAGTCAGATTCGATGGGCATGGATGCGCGTGGTTCGGAGCCTGTGGCCGGAGACGAGTTCAAGGGTCCGATGACACAGACCTTATTGGAGGCAAAGTCTGTGTTCGGCTTTATCGCCGCTGAGTGCGCGGCCTTCGTGGTGGAGTCCATCCACCCATCCTCGGATGGCACGATCTGCTCCGGATTTAGAGCCAGGGCAGCTGCAGGTGTGATTTCCTGGACACAGTCCGATGGCAGATCTAGGTCATGCTCATCGTGACCGTACGGCGCACCTGTCATGGGCTCGAATCCGTCAAAGATCAAGTCTCCACGGATGTCGGCAATGTAGTTCAGGCTTCCAAACTTGACCTAATGGCCAAGGGCGTAGCTATCGATCTGCTCCAGATGGCCAAGCGAGTTGGCCCGCAGTGTGAAGCCGCCGAATACGAAGATCTGTCCGGGGAGGAAAACCTCACCCTGGATCGCATCGTTGTGGATGATTGAAGGAGCCATCAAGCCTTACCATGACGACATAGTGGAACTTTAATGAAAGCACCAATGTCGGTGTCAAAACCGGCGGATCTCGGGTAGGGGGTCCCGAACTGTGCGTCTAAGGCTAATGGTAACAGGAGACGGGGGACACAATGTTTACCCAGGTTCGGGCCCTCTCTATGGAGGTAATACCCTACTTCTTGCTTGCTTGATCTTTATGAAATGAGTATTACAAGAGTTGATCTACCACAAGATCGTAGAGGCTAAACCCTAGAAGCTAGCCTATGATTATGATTGTTGTTGTCCTACAGACTAAACCCTCCGGTTTATATAGACACAGGAGGGGGTTAGTGTCAGTGTCAAAACCGGCGGATCTCGGGTAGGGGGTCCCGAACTGTGCGTCTAGGCGGATGGTAACATGAGACAAGGGACACGATGTTTTTACCCAGGTTCGGTCCCTCTCGATGGAGGTAAAACCCTACTCCTGCTTGATTAATATTGATGATATGGGTAGTACAAGAGTAGATCTACCACGAGATCAGAGAGGCTAAACCCTAGAAGCTAGCCTATGGTATGATTGTTGTTCGTCCTACGGACTAAAACTCTCCGGTTTATATAGACACCGGAGAGGGCTAGGGTTACACAAAGTCGGTTACAATGGGAGGAGATCTACATATCGTATTGCCAAGCTTGCCTTCCATGCCAAGGAAAGTCCTATCCGGACACGGGATGAAGTCTTCAATCTTGTATCTTCATAGTCCGGGAGTCCGGCCAAAGGTCATAGTACGGCCATCCGAACACCCCCTAACCCAGGACTCCCTCAGTAGCCCCTGAACCAGGCTTCAATGACGACGAGTCCGGCGCCCAAATTGTCTTCGACATTGCAAGGCGGGTTCCTCCTCCGAATACTTCATAGAAGATGTTGAACACAAGGATAGTGTCCGGCTCTGCAAAATAGTTTCCACATACCACCGTAGAGAGAATAATATTCGCACAAATCTAATCTGCTGACGTATTCCATAGCGTGACATCATGCCATAGCCAAGCCTTTATTCGAATCGCTTTAGTGTCCCACCTCAGCGTGTTTAGCGAGGCGGTTTCCTTGGCACATCTTGTCAAAGCAGAGATCGTGTCCCCTTATTCCGGGATTCTCATCAATACGGGCGTGGGTAACCCAACCGCGCCATTAATCATGGCGCTTGGGAGATAAGCGAGTTTTACTGGGCTGGTGGGGGCACATAGTTTCGGCCGCCCATATAAGGGGATAAGAATCCACCCTTTCCATCTACGCCTTCCTCCTCCTTCGCTTATCCATTCCTGCGCACTCGAGCTCCAATGCCCAAGTCCGCACTTCCCACCTCAACCTTCTCCAATCATGTCCGGAGCGGGAGGCAAGTGGATGGCCTCCTCTGTTACGGAGGGGCAAATCAAGAAGCTGAGGAAAGCCGGATACTTGTTCAACGACATCGCGCACCGGCTCCCAGATGAGGGGCAGCTCATCCCCACCCCAGGCCCCATGAGAGGGTCGTGTTTCTCCCCCATTTCCTCCATGGACTGGGCTTTCCTCTTCACCCATTTGTCCGGGGGCTCATGTTCTACTACAGCCTGGACTTCCACAATCTGGCCCCGAACTTCATCCTCAACATCTCGGCGTTTATCGTCGTGTGTGAGGTCTTCCTCCACATCCAGCCCCACTTCGGCTTATGGTTGAAGACCTTCAATGTCAAGCCGAAGGTTGTGGGCGGCCGACAAGCGGAGTGCGGAGGCGCCATGGTGGGCAAGATGGCCAACGTCACATGGCTCGAGGGCTCCTTCGTGGAAACCATCAAAGGGTGGCAATCGGGGTGGTTCTACATCACCGAGCCGCGTGACCCTGAATGGGCAGCGGCCCCCGAGTTCCGATCTGGCATTCCCACGCGGCTCACCTCCTGGAAAGAGACGGGCCTGTCGTGGGGTAATCCGGAAGAGGCGACCGGACTCCAAACTCGCGTCCAAAACCTGATGGACAAGAAGGTTAAACTCGTCAACGTAGTCTAGGTCATGCTCTTCCGCCGGATCCTCCTGTGTCAACGGCGGGCTTTTAATCTGTTGGAATTCGACCCGGCTCAGCACCAAACTTTGTCCAGGCTCTTCGACACAACGCATGAAGATGCTTGGAAGGTGCTTTTCAAGAGCTCTGAGGTCCACCCTCCCACTACCGAGGATCGCGGATTCTGCGCGAAGCGCCAAGCCAGCGCGGTAAGCTTAGTTTACCCATTACAGGGTATTCGTTTTTCATAGTTTAACTCTATGCGAGATCTAAACTCCCATTCCTTCAACAGGACTGGCAGAAGAAGACCGGACAGATCGACTGTCCGTCTCCTTTGCCCGAAGACCCAGCAGACGCCCGCTTGATGAAGCTGCTGGTCCCGGCACCCCACATGGTGCCGGAGAAGAAGGCCAAGAAGAAGGCCACGGAAACTCGAAGGAGCTCCCGGCGACTGGTGGTGTCGGACTCATCGCCCAACGACCCCGAAGCACACTCCTCCTGTGAAGACGACGAGGAGGAAGAAGAAGCCTCCCCCCTCCAACAGGGGGAGGAAAGAAAAGGAAGGCCGCCCCAACTGGGGAGGCCAGAGGGTCCAAGAAGGGGAAGACCCTTCTTCCGGACTACGCCTCCGACGCCAAAGACGGCGGAGAGGAGTGGCCATCCAGGGCCAAGCCCCTGGCGAAATCGTAAGTATCCGGTTACCAGAATAACTCACGGTATTCCTTTATTGCACAGTACCTTCTGACGCCGAATATAATCATGCAGTCCGCCCAAGGCTCAGATTGACGATTCGTCGAGTAGCTCCCCGGACTCGTCGGATATGAATAGTCTTTCACTCCTGACGGCTTCCTCCCCCCGCCCTACGGACGAAGCCAAGGCGGAGTCCCGAAAGGGGTTGAGCTAGGAGGAGGTGGTCCTGGAGGTGCAGCAAGGCGACTTCCCAGACTCTAGGCCCGAAGGGGATAAAACCCTGGAGGGATCTAAGTCCGGCCCTGGGCCGGACACCGCACCGGAACCTTCAATAGTTCCGGAGTCCGGCAGGCGGCCCCTTCGCAAGAAGGGCAAGCCTACAACACCGGAGGCCTCCGTCCAACCGGAGGCGCCGGAAAATTTGCTGGAGGTGCTTAACGGCGCCTCCATCAACGAGGAGCACCGCACTATTATGAGTGCGGTGATCGAGAAGGTTCAGTCCGCCAAGAGCGGGCTGACAAAAGCCTGTGCCAGCCTTCTAACAGGCTTTGAGGTATGTATTTAAAACATGTAAAAATGTTACCACATAGACAGTAGCCCCTGATGCTCAGTTTTGTGTTCGAAAAGAAAAGCCGGACTGAGGATCTAAAAAGATATACGCATGAGTCTAACAGAAATATGTCAATATGGGAATGCAAACTCGATGCTGACCTCTGCCGCACTGACTGCGGAGGTCGATGCATTGAAGCAAAGCCTCGAGCGGTCCGAGAATGAGCTCGGCCTTGCCAAGAAGTAGCTCGAGGACAAGGAAGGTAGGTAGTGCCTTATGTAAATATATATAAAAATACCTGGTTGCAAATAATGACAGGACCAACGTGAATGTTACAGGGGCCACAACCGAGGTGGCGACCCTGAAGGAAGCACTATCCAAGGCCGAAGATAATGCGGCCATGGAGCGCACTGAGCGAGAGAAACAAGAGGTGCGGGTGGCGGAGGTGCGGCAAGAGCTCGATGCTCTCGTGAAGAAACATGAGAGTTTAGAGCTTGACTCAAAGACGCGAGAGTCCGAGCTTGCATCGGCACTTGAAAGCGCCAAGTCTGCCAAGGCCGAAGCCCAAAAAGCCCTCCAGGAGATTGAGGCGATGAAAAAGATAGCGGCGGGTAAGAAATTCTTTATGCAAAGCAAGCATGTGAAAGTGAATTACGTGTTACTTACCCGAATCCGGAGCTCTCCAGGAGCATTCGCAGATCTGCCCCGCAGTGTGTCCGACGCCGCCACATTCTACCGAGCCGAAGAAGGGAGCTCGACGGAGAAGGTGTTCTGGTCCCAGTATGCTGAGGCCGGACGCCTGGTGCCCTTGAGCGACCAGCTGAAGCAGCTAGTCGAGCTCCATAAGGTGGCCGAACAGGCCATGAAGGGCCTTATAGGCCGGCTGTGGCCTGGGGAGGTCCTGCCTGAGAGCTACTTCGGGCTGGTGAGGCGGCTGGTGGATGCCTGTCCTCGGCTTGAAATCATCAAGCGCTCCGTATGCATCGAAGGCGCCCGTAGGGCTTTTGCCCGTGCTAAAGTGCACTGGGGCAAGCTGGATGCTAAGAAGCTGGTGACAGAAGGGCCACCGGAGGGGAATGAGCATCACAGGCCCGAGATGTATTATGAGGGCATCCTGAAGGGTGCCCGCCTTGTGGCGAATGAATGTACCAGGGATGTAATTTTTGAGTAAACTCGCTCGTGTTTATCCTGTGCGCTGAAAACTTGTTCATATGCGCTAAGCAACGCCTTTTGAATTTAAAATATTACCTTTTGTGTGGCCGTTTATTAAATCTGAGAGATGCAAGTCGTCGGCTTCTACCCCATGCCACGAGTGCTGGGGTGTTCGGGATAAACCTGAGCGCTCTTGTTCCCATTCTTGGGTCCGTCGAGGGAGGCGCTCAGCACAACGAACAAGGCAATCGGACTTATAATGCTTTATCACTCTCACTTAGTCATAGAATTCTATAATTTTAAATTTTGGCGAAGCCCCTAGTATTCGGAAGACCGAGTTCGGGGCTCTATCCACGCCTAGGCCGGACAAAGCCAGCTCCTCACTCTAAGCGCCATAAGTCTTTACGGACTCGAAAAACCTCGCAAACAGCGAGCGGCTCTCGCCCTATCATGACGGTCAGTTTTAGCTTTCTCTATTGAGGTGTTAACCCAGCTCAACTAGGGCACAATCACAGTAATTCTCCCAGCGCTACCTTAGCCGATATAGCGGAACGTAAGGTACCAAAACATGGGAGCCGGGCAAACCCAACTATTGACCCAAGACATGATTCGGAGCCGATGCATATAATGCTATAAGTTCGGGGTGCCGCACTCGTGAGAGTGTTCGGTCTTCTCACACCGTATTTTGGGGAACTTAAGCCCCTGGTGTATTGGCCGTACCAAAGTGTACGGTTGCATAATGTCATAGCTGAACATATGTACATAAAAATGAATGCCATAATAGGCAAGAGCTATGTATTGTATATTAGAGGGCTGCTATGAAAGCAGAATGATATGAATAGTGCGATAGGCAAGAGATGGGATTATTTGACATGTCCCCCTCCAGGGGCAAGCTGCGAGACTTTAAGTAAGACAGGTATTTAGCTCGTTATAGAGACCACCTGGGCGTTCGACGTGGCTTGCTGTCTCCCTGGCTGTTGCATCGTGTGTTCGGCGATTGTATTGCCGGACAGGTCTTCTGAATAGTGGAGTCCTGAAAGTAAAAAAAATCACCAAAATCGGGAGCCCCTAGTGCGGTTGAGCCGCATTCTGGGCATGCCGTGATTGTGCCCCTCCCTTTATGCCCACGGTATTTCCAGAGCGTAATTATGTACGCGTGGTACTGGTTTTGCAATCTCTCGAGGGCTGGGGTTGGGGCTGCACTGCTATGCTAGCTCGGAACGTGCCAGACGGTCTTGTTGTAGGTTATTCCGGGCGCGCTTGACGGAGGCCGGACGCTTAACAGCCGGACTGGAGAATTGCCTTGAGAGGCTACTTTGTACTTCCGCCGCGAGGGCCGCCGTGTGCTCCTCTGTTCAGAGAGAGCGTTCGGTGTTTCCATTGACTGTAATGACTCCGCAAGGGCCTGGCATCTTGAGCTTGAGATATGTGTAGTGCGGCACCGCATTGAACTTTGCAAATGCGGTTCGTCCGAGCAGGGCATGATAGCCACTACAGAACGGGACTATGTTGAAGATTAACTCCTCGCTTCGGAAATTATCCGGGGATCCGAAGACCACTTCGAGTGTAACTAAGCCTGTGCAGCTGGCCTCTACACCTGGTATGACACCTTTAAAGGTCGTCTTTGTGGGTTTAATCCTCGAGGGATCTATGCCCATTTTCCGCACTGTATCATGATAGAGCAGGTTCAGGCTACTGCCGCCATCCATGAGGACTCTAGTGAGGTGAAATCCATCAATGATTGGGTCTAGGACCAATGCGGCGAACCGCCGTGATGAATGCTAGTGGGGTGGTCCCTTCGATCAAAAGTGATCGGGCAGGAGGACCAAGGGTTGAACTTTGGGGCGACTGGCTCCAACGCATATACGTCCCTGAGCGCACGCTTCCGTTCCCTTTTGGGGATGTGGGTTGCGTATATCATGTTCACCGTACGCACTTGTGTGGGAAAGCATTTTTGTCCTCTGTTGTTTGGCGGCCGAGGCTCCTCCTCGTCATCACTATGCAGCCCCTTGTCTCTGTTTTCGGCACTCAACTTGCCTGCCTGCTTGAACACCCAACAATCCCTGTTGGTGTGATTGGCTGGTTGTTCGGGGGTGCCGTGTATCTGGCACGAGCGATCGAGTATCCGGTCTAAACTGGACGGGCCCGGAGTACTTCTTTTGAATGGCTTTTTCCACTGACTGGGTTTAGAGCCTCTGAATCCGGCATTAACTGCCGTATCCTTAGTGTTGTCGCCGTTAATGCGGCGTTTGTGCTTGTTGCGACGCGACCTACCATTGTTTTCCTTGGTATCCGAATACCAGGGGTCTTGGTCATGTTATTGCTACAAGCTAGCCAGTTGTCTTCTCCCGTGCAAAAGCGGGTAATGAGTGTCGTGAGGCTTGCCATGGATTTCGGCTTTTCCTGTCCTAGGTGCCGGGCAAGCCATTGGTCTCGGATGTTATGCTTGAAGGATGCGAGGGCCTCTGCGTTCGGACAGTCGACTATTTGATTTTTCTTGGTTAGGAACTGTGTCCAGAATTGTCTGGCCGATTCCTCTGGCTGCTGAATTATGTGGCTTAAGTCATCGGCGTCTGGTGGTCGCACATAGGTGCCCTGGAAATTATCAAGGAATGCGGATTCCAGGTCCTCCCAGCAACCAATTGACTCTGCTGGCAAGCTGTTAAGCCAATGCCGAGCCGGTCCTTTAAGCTTGAGTGGGAGGTATTTGATAGCGTGTAGATCATCACCACAGGCCATGTGGATATGAAGGAGATAATCCTCGATCCATACCGCAGGATCTGTTGTGCCATCATATGATTCGATGTTTACGGGTTTAAAACCCTTGGGGATTTGATGATCCATTACTTCGTCTGTGAAGCATAGTGGGTGTGCGGCGCCTCTGTACTGGGCTATATCACGACGTAGCTCGGATGAGCTTTGTCTGTTGTGTTCGGCCTGGCCGTATTTGCCATATCCGGTGTGACGGTTATCGTCACGTGTCGTGGGGCGCCCGCGCGATCCATAGATCGATCTTGTTTTCCTTGCCTTGTCCTCCAATATGTCTCGCAAGTATGGCGCATTTCCCCGTGCCTTGGTACTTTTTGAGCGGTGCCGAGGTGCGGCTTGAGTTGAGGGCCGAAAGGCTTCTCTGTCGCGGCCACGGGGTGGCCGATCGGCCGCATCATACGCTGGTGATGTAGGTTTAGTTGCTTTCTCCTCTAGTTGGGGTAGCAGCCTGCGCTTTGGGTAGCTCTTGGAAGGGCGTTCGAGTTTGTACTCTTCGGCAGCGAGGACTTCCGTCCATCTGTCGGCTAGCAAGTCTTGGTCAGCTCTAAGTTGCTGCTGTTTTCTCTTGAGGCTGCTTGCCGTGGCCATGAGCCTGCATTTGTAATGCTCTAGTTCGACGGGGTCCTCAGGCAGGACAAATTCGTCGTCGTCGAGGCTTGCTTCGTCTTCGGAGGGAGGCATGTAATTATCGTCCTCAACCTCTCTGTATGCCGCTCTCTCATGAGGGCTGGCTTCTCCATCTTCCTGCGCTGAATCCTGCTGGAGGGGGTTGTCTTCGGCACTGTCCGGGGTGTTATTGTCTCCGGTGCCGGACTCGCCGTTTTTGCTTTGGCGGGATTTAGAGCGGCGCCGCTGACGCCGGCGCTTAGGATGTTTCTTGGAGGGGTCATCCTCCGTTGTTCCATCGCCATCCCCTTCTTTTGGGGTGTCCACCATGTATATGTCGTATGACGAGGTGGCTTTCCAGTGCCCTATAGATGCTGGTTCTTGGTCGTCTCCTTCATCGGCGTCCATACCGTCGATGTCTTCGGAGTCGAAGTCGAGCATGTCGGTCAAATCGTCGACAGTGGCTACGAAGTGGGTGGTGGGTGGGCTTCGAATTTCTTCGTCGTCCACATCCCAACCCTGCTGACCATAGTCTGGCCAGGGCTCTCCTGATAAAGAGAGAGACTTTAGTGAATTCAAGATGTCGCCAAAGGGCGAGTGTTGAAAGATGTCCGCGGCGGTGAACTCCATGATCAAAGCCCAATTGGATTCGATCGGGAGGGGTGCGGAAGATTCGGAGTCCGGAAAGGAGTCCGGCACCTTGGAGTCACGAGCTCCGCAAAGGACAAGATTGGTGTTCGGCTTGATCACCGTAGAGATTGCAGCCCCCGAGGCGGCGTCCAGCCACCCGTCCTCGACCGGCGCAGTCGGTTCCGAGCTAAGGGTCGGAGCGGACACCTGAGCGGTGTTCTGAGCCCTATCCGGCGGCAGAGCTAGATCGTGCCCATCGTGACAATGCGGCGTGCTCGGCTGTGGCTCGAATCCATCGAAGATCAAGTCTCCGCGGATGTCAGCCGTGTAATTTAAACTTCCAAATCTGACCTGATGGACATGGGCATAGCTTTCGATCTGCTCCAGATGGCCAAGTGAATTGGCCCGCAACACAAAGCCGCCGAATACGAAGATCTGTTCGGGGGGAAAAGTCTCACCCTGGACCACGTTGTGGTTGATGATCGAAGAAGCCATCGGGCCTAAAGGTGACGACACAGAGGAACTCTCAATGAAAGCACCAATGTCGGTGTCAAAACCGGTGGATCTCGGGTAGGGGGTCCCGAACTGTGCGTCTAGGGGGATGGTAACAGGAGACAAGGGACACGATGTTTTTACCCAGGTTCGGGCCCTCTCGATGGAGGTAAAACCCTACTCCTGCTTGATTAATATTGATGATCTGGGTAGTACAAGAGTAGATCTACCACGAGATCAGAGAGGCTAAACCCTAGAAGCTAGCCTATGGTATGATTGTTGTTCGTCCTACGGACTAAAACTCTCTGGTTTATATAGACACCGGAGAGGGCTAGGGTTACACAGAGTCGGTTACAATGGGAGGAGATCTACATATCGTATCACCAAGCTTGCCTTCCACGCTAAGGAAATTCCTATCCGGACACGGGACAAAGTCTTCAATCTTGTATCTTCATAGTCCGGGAGTTCGGCCAAAGGTCATAGTCCGGCCATCCGGACACCCCCTAATCCAGGACTCCCTCAGTTAGGGTTACACAGAGTCGGTTATAGAGAAGGAAATCTACATATCCAAATTGCCAAGCTTGCCTTCCACGCAAAGGAGAGTCCCACCCAGACACGCGACGAAGTCTTCAATCTTATATCTTCATAGTCCAATAGTCTGGCATAAGCATATAGTCTGGCTGTCCGAGGACCCCCTAATCCAGGACTCCCTTAGTCACCTCTCTTCTTCATGCACTAGTGGTAACTTATTCAACCCAATTATTATTGATGATATCTATTCTCTTGGGAAGGATAAGGTTGGCAATGTGTTTGCCAAGTTTGTTGGTACTCAAAGTGTTGTCAAGAAAAGAACCATTTGGGTAGCCAAGCCTATTGTGACTAACCTCTTAGGACCCAACTTGGTTGGGGACCACCAAGCTCAAACTTGATCAATAGGTGTTATTGGAGGGCATTGGAGACTTGGCTACATTATGAAGAATTAAGGGGACTTCATCATTCTTATTGTCTCAAGCCAAGTCAATTGGATTATCAAGTTTCTGTCTTATATCCAATGTGCCTCCTTGCGGTAAATTGTACTTAAGGTGTTTACATTGAAAGTTACTTGCCCCTTTGCATGTTTTGGTTTTGTTCCTTGCATGTGTTTGTATATGTTGTGCTTCCAACTTGCTTATCTTGGCTTGTGTGAGAGATTAATGGAACATCCCATTTTGGGGGAGTGATGTGCTTTGGGCACCTCACAATCCTATAAATGTGTGTACACGAGGAATACCATCTAGTATTGATATTTCAAGTTTATCCAGTGGCTAGGTGGTATATCTCTCATGAGAAATTCAAATTCTAAAAATTCCAATGATTATCTCTTGTTGGATCCTCTTATTGCCTCTTGTTAAGTTTTCTTTGGTATCATATTATGGGGGAGTAATATGCTATGTGCATATTATAAGCCTAGAAAATGTGTACATTTGAGATATTGTCACTTAGAGTTGATATTATTAATTATCTTGTTCCTAGGTGACATGTTAGCTCTACAAGTGGCAATTTGCTTGTGTTTGTTGTGAAGATGATGTTGAATATCCTTGTTATCTACCACCGGGAATTATTTCCAAATACTTCTTGTCTTTTGACAATCGGTACTCACTTATGTGTGGTAGAATTTATTGATCATCTTTACATTGGTTTTTGTTTTTATTTGCCTTATCTCTTGCCAAGGATTGTGTCAACTCCCGTTGTCTTCCATACCACTTATGGATCTTGTTAATTTATTGTTCTTGTCTAGTGTTTTCAAGATATAGTGAAAGTGGTGATCCCAACTTGTGCATTTTGTATTCAAATGCAAATTCTCTATAATGCACAACTCATGGGGGAGCTAACCTATTTTGTTTAGAACACACTTCTTATGATCCTTATCAAGTGTGTTTTGGTGGAAGGCAAGCCGTTCTTTTTGGTACTTGTGCCATCATGAAACTTTGTAGAGGGCATGGTTTGTTTGGAACCATCCTCTCTTTAGGGAGTTCGATATCCTTGTTTTTACGTGTTTCAATGGATATCTCATTCCTTGATATATCTTTAATGATATCTTCCAAGTGATGATTTCTCCATTTTGTATCCTTTTTCACTTGGCATTTCTTTTTCATTTGGTATCGGTTCTTGAAAGTTTTGAGCATGCATATTTATTTCATGTATTTTCTTGGGCATGCTTTATTTCTTTGACCCAATATATAAAGGAAACTCCACCATGTCTCAAATTGGATGAGATGTGCATGAAATTCATTTTCATATCTATATGCACATATTTATGTGGAGTTTGTCCTATGTATTGGTGTTTCTAACTATTTGGTCCCAATGAGTTTGGGTACCGTTTAGTTTGTGTTGTTCTTCTAGGAACATTTGGAGATGCATTGGATGCTCGGCTCACTCACAAGGAAGGTGTTGTCACCATGTGCTTATTGGAGTAAAGCTAGGATGATCAATGAACTACTATCTACCTTCAATTGGTATCTACTACATCCTTCCAATGGTATCTCGGTAACAAGTATCATCATCTACTTCATGCACACATTTCTTGTATCAACCTTGTGTAGGTTGTATCGTGGCATGTAATTCATTCTTTCTTGTGATACTTGTTTCCTTTCTCAAAGCATCCCAACAATGATCTATTGTTGCTAGTTGTGATGTCTTTGATGGTTGCGTGGTAGGAATTCGTTTATATACAATAAGACCATATCTAGCCATGTGCTATGCTTCCAAGGTCGGAGTAATGGGCCATGGGTAGCCTAACCCGAGTCCCTTAGCCTTTCAAGACTTTGGGCCGGCTTCGCCCCAAGAGACACGAGCATGAAGCGCCGCTTTCCGGCAGCCGGCCAGCTCAATGGCCGGCTGCCTGAGGACGGCCAAGCACCGGCAGACGGCACCAAGACGGGCCGACTCCTGGCAGACAGCCTCCATAGAGGCCAGCTTCTAGCAGGCAACCACCCGGCACCCTCAGAGACAGCGCCCGTCATCAAGAGGACAAGATAGGTGAGGCCACAATGTAGCCCCTCACCCCCGAATCCTGGGCTTGGCGTGGTTACAGTGCCTGGTACAGGCGGAGATCCTAGCACGACGCGACACTATTTCCACTTCCCCTTGACGTCATTCCTGACAGGCGAAGCCCTGTTCCCATGACGGCCTGACGGTACAGCCCGCAGGCGGCGGGCCCTACCATGTAGTGAGAGCCCGGAAGACGACGGAAGCCAGACCAGCCGGACCAAAGGGAGGCCGGCTTCCAGCAGGCGGCCAGTTCCTCCCTCGAGGCCCGTGCGCCATTAACTAGATGTGGCGTGGTGTGGCTACAGTGATCTCCCACCAGGCGGCGGGACTATAGCCATGCTCCCCTGACCAAGCCAGCGTCATTAGCATCACGGCTACAGTGATCGGCCGCCAACCAGACCCGCCAGCGGCAGGGGTGGCCTGCCGGCTCCGTACCAGACCAGTCGGCGGGGCCCACGAGGCGGTAGGTCCCAGCTGCCGGCGGAGAAGCTGGCGTCCAGAGACACTGACAGCCGGGTCCGGCACCCGGCCAGGTTACCATTGTACCCCTGGGGGTAGGCCTATATAAACCCCCCAGGACACCCATGCAAAGGGTTCCAAATCTGGTAGAACTAGACTCATACCTAGAGGAAGAAGAGAGCTAGCCCTGCCTCCTTCTACCTCTGGCATACAGCTCAAGGAGCACCATTGTACTCACTAGTGCCTTAGTGATCATGCGGAGACCCCGCAGAGTAGGACTAGGGGTGATCTCCTAGGAGAGCCCCAAACCTAGGTAAACTGCGCCGGCGTACGTGTCTACGCCTCATCCCGCTTCGAGGCACCGGTGATGTTCTACTCGCTCCGACCATGATAAGCCATCCTTTGGCATATGTCGCACCCAACCCCCGACATTTGGCGCCCACCGTGGGGTGAGGTGCACCATCGTCCGGAGACCTACTCTGGACGGGAACCTTGTTCCTTCCTGGTGAGCGCAGCCAGCCCGGCACGCCCGATGGTGTCAGCATCAACGCGCTGTGCGGCGCGAAGATCTCTTGCGCAGCAAGCTGCCTTGCCGACCTCGTTGGCGAGATCAACCTCTCCAACGATCCTGCATCCGATGCAGGCACTGACTGCCCCGAGAACCGTCTCATCAGCCTCCTCGACCAGCTCCACGTCACCAGCGAGCCTGCTGTCGACTTGGAGTCTGTTGGCTCCACCGACCCGATGATCGTCGACTCCGACACGACATCGCTTGACGCATTCCCCACCAACATGGTGGTCTATGACGAGCCGCCTCCTCGCGAGCACAACGGCGGGAGCACCATCACGGAGGTGTTTGTCATCAGCAGTGGTGAGCACTCGGACGGAGGCGTGCGAGACCCACTCGATGTGGCACTGTAAGACTTGTCAGCGCCCATCCCAGGTGACATAGACGCTGAGACGCTGGAAGCACGCCGCGTCCATCTCGTCGAAAGCGCCAACCGACTGGCCAGCATGCGACACCTCTCGGAAGCCTACTGACGGGAGATGGACTGAGTCTTCGGTGGCACGCCAGCTCCTGAGGGGCCTAGCCACATCGGCTTGATCCGGCAGCGTGGCGCGACCATCGCCAGCATGTTTGGGGCGGATCGTCCCGTCTATGCCACGCCTGCAGAGAACATCCGAGCTGCCTATGCAGTGATGGATGAGCTAGACAAGTACGAGGGTGACGAGCGTCGCCACATGATGGAGCGCGTCCAGCAGCTCCTTGACGCGGCCGCCGAGCTGCATGAAGCCGGCTGCCGCACCGAAGCACACATCCGACGGAACAACAAGCCGCCCCTTCGCCAGGATCACAGCGCGACATCCCGGACGCCGACTGGTGGCGCCCGTGGCAGAAGAGGCAACGAGCCGGCTGCTAGCCGCAGTCGGACCCACCTCTCCATCGAGCATGACGCAGATGGCCGCCCTGAGCTATGGAGCGACAGGGCTACCCGCCTCCTCCTCCGCCTCGCGGAGAAAGGCACCCTACTCCGCCTCCTGTCACGCATCCGACACTCGGCGACTGCCTTGGCTGCCGGGAAGGAGTCGGGGAAAACGACGCCCGCCATCGGATCGACTGCCTCAACCGTTCCTTGGCGCTAGAAGAAGAAGATGAGTTGGGCCCACCCTGTTTCGGCCCGTAAATCCGAGACGAGCCTTTCCCTCGTGGATTCACGCTCCCAAGAGATACGCCCAAGTACACTGGTTCCGTGAAGCCGGAGGACTGGCTGGCCGACTACTCCATGGCCGTCAGCATAGCGAATGGCAACAAGCGCATTGCTGTGAAATATGTCCCGCTCATGCTCCAGGGCACAACCCGGACATGGCTTAACAGCCTGAAGCCCCGCAGCATCAACAGCTGGGTTGATTTCACCGAAGCTTTCATCCGCAACTTCACCAGCACGTACAAGCGGCCTCCCAAGCCCCGTCAGCTCTCCTGTGCGTCCAAGGGACCAGCAAATCGGCTCGCAACTATCTCACGCACTGGGCCGAGCTGCGCAACTCCTGCGAAGGCGTGCACGAGGTGCATGCCATCGAATACTTCACCGCCGGGTGCCGAGAGGGCACCCTCCTCAAGCACTGACTCCTCTGCGACGAGCCAATGACTCTCGACGAGCTGCTGATCATCGCCGACAAATACGCCACGGCCGACTCCTCCATGAAGGCGCAGATCCAAGTCGATGCATCCGGCAATGTAGCTCCTCGGGCTCCTTGGACCCCGGCTGGTGACACTAGTTGGCAACAACAACCAAGCAACAACACGCGCAAATCCACACAGCCGGCTTCCACCAGCCGGCAGGTGGCGATAGTAGAAGACCAGCAGCCGAAGGGGCCACCCCCACCCAAGCGTCAGAAGGGCGGCAAGCCCAATTGGTTGCCCGCCTTCTCGTACGAGTAGAGTCTTGATGCCCCCTGCAAGTTCCATAGTGGCGCGAAGCCGTCCAACCACACCACTCGGAAGTGCCACTGGCTCATCAGAATTGCCAATGGAGATGGACTCCTGCCTCCTCCGCCTGTCGGCCCGTCGCCTCCTCCGCCCCAGCAGCCAGCGGCTCGGCTAGTCGGAGCCATACAAGATGAGTACCCTGTGGAGCCGGGAGCCTACATTCATTACTGGAATCAGCTACTTTGCCATCTGCCAGCTCTTTGCCATCAGCTACCCGAAAGCAGACGGCAAAGAACTGGCTGATGGCAAAGAACTGGCTGTGGCAGGCAACTATGCTTCCTGGGAGGCTGACCTATTTGGTCAGTTTGCCAACAGTGGCTGGCGGCAAAGAGAAAAAAAACTTTGCCTACAGCGGCGGACAGTAAAGGCCTTCCGATGTTTGCCGTCAGCGGCCGACGGCAAAGGCTTGCCGTTAACCACCTAACGGAGTAACAGCGCAATTATTGCCGTCAGTATTCTTTGCCGTCGGCAGCTGATGGCAAAGGACCCTTTGCCGTCAGCCGCCCGAAGCGGACGACAATGTAGCTCTTTGCCGCCCCGTAAGTTGCCGTCCACGGCAGATGTCAGGACCCCGACTCGATGCCACATAGGTCTAGCATGTAACACCTCATATCACTTTGCGGCCTCACGCACGGTATTCCCACGGGTGTCGCCTTACCTTTGCCCGGGACCGTTTGCGCCTTTTGGCACACATATATGATAGTGTCGCTAGCACCCATATGATAAGGAGCCCGGGCTGACATGGCTAGTCGTAAACCCAAAGTGGCACAGACTTACAGGGACAGGCATCCATGACCCAGCATCGAACGTGTCGGTCATCAGCGAGTGGATCCAGGCTGTAGCACTGGGCTAGCAGGACTCCGGTGAACCGGGCTGTAGCGGGCTAACAGGACTCCGGTATTCATCGCGTGACATTTCCCCGAAGGGACAGACACAGGAACGAAGAAGGACACATGCCGGCCAGCCTAAGTGTTCCGGAGCAGTAGCAAGCTACCATGGCTCGGTGGAAACACTAGGAGACATTTCCCGGTAAGAGAGGCTACTAAGGATAAACAACTAGATAGTCAGATCCCACACATACCAAGCATTTCAATAACATACACACAATATGCTCGATATGTGCAAATACAACATGGCATCACAACATGACTCTACGACTCAAGTATTTATTCAATAGGCTCCGAGGAGCGAGATATTACAAACATGGGTCTCATGACCCAACATTCAGAGCATACAATCAAAGCACAAGCGGAAGCTATCATGTCTGAGTACAGACATCTATAAATGAAAAAGGCTGAGAAGCCTGACTATCTACCAAATCCTGCCGAGGGCACAAGATCGTAGCTGAGGTAACAAGCTAAACGTCGAAGTCCACGTGGAACTACTAGTGAGACCGAAGTCTCTCTGCAAAAACATAAAATAGGCAAACGTGAGTACAAATGTACCCAGCAAGACTTACATCAGAACTAACTACATATGCATCATTATCAACAAAGGGGATGGTGGGGTTTAACTGCAGCAAGCCAGCTTTGACTCGGTGGCTATCCTAAACTACGACTGCAAGTAACTCTTTTGAGGTGGCGCACACGAGTCCACATATTCACCATATCAATACACCACTATGGATCCGCTCCCGTCTCCCTACGAGAACGCCATCCATAGCACTCACGCTTATCTTGCGTATTTTAGAGTATCCACTTTCACTTGTCTATGAACTGATATAAGCAACCCAGAAGTCCTTTACCGCGGACACGGCTATTCGAATAGATGATGTTAACCCTGCAGGGGTGTACTTCTTCATACATGTTTCCACCACTTAGCGTCTGCACACGACATGTGCTCGGCAGACTTCAAGCGAAAGCCGACGTGGGTGTAGACCACGACCTACCTAAACACTCAAGTCTCTAGTCCAGGTTTATCGCCTATTCGGGTTCCATCCATGAGGAGATCCGGCCGGAGTTTCGCTCACAGCCCCAAACGATGTGAACAGGGTTCCCGAGACACCAAACGGGCGCCCGGTACACCGTGCCACGTGCCTACCGCATCACAGCCCACCCCTACGGTCAGCGCTGTCCACGGCCTCCAGCATACTACAAACACCAGAAACTACTTGCAACTCCTGGACAGAGGACTAGGGTGAATAAGAAGTCGAGCGGGGTCATATTTCAGGGCCCAATGTATGGTAGTAGCTGAATCATGGATCACAAACACAGAACTCAGTTCCTGAGGACGGCTTCAATGAGACAACCCACCATGTACTCCTACATGGCCTCTCACCGCTACCTTTACCAAATCGTGTTCACACACTTAGCTCACACACAGTAGGACATGTTCACACACCTCTGATTCATCCCCGATGAATCAGACCTGACTCAACTCTAAGCAGTAGCAGGCATGACAAACAAGCATGAATGAGTAGGCACAACAGGGCTCAAACAACTCCTACTCATGCTAGTGGGTTTCATCTATTTACTGTGGCAATGACAGGTCATGCAGAGGATAAAGGGGTTCAGCTACCGCAGCAAGTAACAGATGAATCGTTGTTGTCCTAATGCAGTAAAAGAGAGCAGGAGCGAGAGAGTAGGATTGTATCGGAATGAACAAGGGGGTTTTGCTTGCCTGGCACTTCTGAAGATAGCATTGAGTCTTCATCAGTGTCAACGATCACATCATCGGTATCACGTCTATCGAGAGGGGACAAATACCGGCAACACAAAAGGGAACACAATCAATGCAATGCACAATATGATGCATGATCATGACATGGCAAAATGAATGTGTTTTGGGCTAATGCATCTAGCAACAAGTTAAATGGGGTTGGTTTGAATACAAGATTCAAATTCAAACTCCATATGTGATTATTTAAATGCCCTTTATTGATTTGTCCTAAACAGAGCTATAAGTTGTTCTAACATGCATGAAAATGGTACAGATGGATTCCTTGAATTTTTCTGATAATTTTTCATATATAAATTATTTGATTTGGAGTTACGGTTGAATTTCTATGAATTTTTGAAGTTTATACATTTTCTGAATTTCCTGAATAATATTAAATCCAGAAAATGATTTATTGCGTCAGCACTGACGTCATGCTGACGTCAGCAGGTCAACGGCGGGTCCAGGTCAAACCTGACAGTGGGTCCCGCGTGTCAGTGACTCAGTTGGTTAACCGGGTTGATTAGGGTTAAACTAATACTAACGAAAATGTCAGCGGGGCTGGGCCCACATGTCAGTGGCTTAAATAATTAACTAAATTAATTAGTGTTAACTAATCTAACACCTAAACTAATTAACAGGGGCTGGCCCCACCTGTCATCGACCCAGGGGGGGGTTCCGCCGTGGTCAAGTGGGTCAACCCCACCGGCGACATGACGCCGGCGAGGCCAGATGCGGCGGCGGGCTTCGGAAATCGCCCTCAGGGCATCATTTCGAGCGCGGTTAGTTGCATTCAAACGCACGCAGTGGCACGCGTCGAACGGTGGTGGTGGCCGGACCTATGGTGGCCGGAGCCGACGACGGCGAGCTCCAAGGCGGCGGCCGGAGTTCGGGTGTGCTTGGAATCGGCGTTGTGGTGCACGGTGAGACGAACGGGTGGGCTAGATCGGCTCCTGGGAGCAGCGCGAGCGCGATGACATGCTCAGGGGCAAGCTGGGCTTGCTCAAGCCATGGTGACGACTTCGCCGGCGGCGAGCACAACTCGGCTATGTGCATCTGTGGCTAGGGCGCGAAATCGACGCGGGGAGAAGAGGGGAATCGACCGGAGGCTCACAGGGGTTGCGACGGTGGCCTCGGGGAGCTCGGGGAGGCGTCAGGGAGGGCACACGGTCGCCGGCGATCTCGGCGGCCGAAGCTTGAAGAAGAGGTCGGGGAAGCCGCTGCAGGGCGCGTCCGCTCGTGTGGCTTGGCGGGGACGGTGTAGAGGTCAGCGGCGGAGCTTCTGGAACTGGCGGAAGGGCGAGGGAGGGCTGGTGGCTGCGGCTATGGCGAACGGCGGCGACGGCGACTCTCGGGTGAGCTCGGGGAAGGGAGTCAGGGGAGGGAGAGAGGGTGCAGCGAGTGAGGGAGAGGTGAGAGGGGGTCGGGGAGGCGCGTGGCGTCACCGGGGCGTCGAGGAGGAAGCAGGAGGTGGCCAGGGGAAGCAGGAGGTGGCCGAGGCCTCTCGGGCGCGCGCCACGCCTCGGTCCTTCTGGCGAGGAGGAAGACGACAGGGGGAGTGGAGATGGGCTGGGCCGTGCTGGGCCAGGTAAGTGGGCGCCAGGTAAGTTAGGTAGGTGGCCTGGTGGCCTTCTCTCCCTTTCTTTTATTTCCTCTTTTCTATTTCTATTTTCTGTAGTTTGTTTTGATTTAGTTTTAGACACTAAATCATTTTTTATAAATCCTGAGAATAATTGTGGACATTAACTGAATTATTACAGAGGCCCTCAACTATTTTCAGAATTGTTGGAGCATTTAAAAATATTAACAGTATTTAAATGCCCCAATTCAAATACAATATGGTTTAATCAAAAATCCAAAAATGTCTTGGAAAAATATCCATCATCTCTGGATATGGTTTTCACCCTTTTCCAGTAATCATGAACATTTTTGCAAACCAATTTGGGTTCTTTGAAAATATTTTGAAGTTGAACCTATTTGCAATGCTTTGGTGCTAGGGCTTGGTCATCCCCATTTCAAATTTCATAAAATTTAAACATGTTGCATGGATGCTAAAGCAAAAACAAACAAGGGCTGATCTGGGGCTGTGACAGCTCACCCCCACTAAACAAAAATCTCGTCCCGAGATTCAAGCGTAGGGTAAGGTGAAGGGGGAACGCAAACTAGTACAATCTTCACGATCCAGGTTGCACTTCAATTGAACGTTGATTCGTTCACCATCATTGTCTCGAAGTCTTGCCTTGAGAACTCCAACTAACATGACAACGAGAGGAAAGGAAAGACCCTAAAAGAATCGTTCTTCTCGAAGGTCGAACAACTCAGGATTAACTCACGGAATGAGACATAGCAACATCTCTCGAGCTGAGAGACGAAGCACACATCCATAGGAATGGAGTGAAGCAGATGACAAGGTTCACTAGGTAGACAACAATTTCAGACTTAAGAATGTGGTGACCGGTTGTCAACGTAGCGAGGAGTTGAATTGCCATGATACCACAACGATGCACCTTAGGGAAGGTGACTCGTAGAATATCCCTAAGTGGCAAAAAGAATTACCTTTGATTCAGAGATCATTGAAACTCTTTAAACCAGCCTAAGGCAATTCTCGAGCAATCGTTTGGAGGGGGTCGGTAGAATGGCATACTCGGACTTGGATGATGTGGATTACCTTGTTGAAGACAACGTAATGGATGAATTTGCTTATCACCGGAAATGGAAGAGACCCATGGTAGAATGGCACATTGGCGGTGCAAGCTGGGAACAAAATGCAAATGCTGGGAATGATTCTGGTAACTGGGGAAGAACCCAACAATAGAGAGTGAATTCACTGTTTGAAAGGTTATAGCATAACCGAGGAAACTGAGAGCAATCCCAGTTAGTGCCGATGATAACACCTAGCGCTTGTGCGTGCTCTCAAGAACTTGAGCATTTCCATAATCATCAAGGTTTTACCAACATCCGTGTCAAGGATCCTGGCAACACAACTTACTACCATGATGAATGTGATGGATGATGCAGATGCAAAGGAAGATAACACTTTCTCAGATTTCACCTTAGCGAGGCCAAGGAACAAAATCTGGATGATCGACCGAGAGACATTTAGCACTCCGCTTCTAATGTTCTCCTTGATGTGCTAGTGTAATCCCATTCATAGATATGGTTTGATATCTAGAACATCAAGTAAAAGGTCGGACTTCGGGAGCACAAAATCCATAAGGAACAACTAGGGAGGTAGATCCTACGAAATCCTTATGGGGAGGTGGCCAACTTCCTCAATCAAGATACTACAATATTAGGTCTCCCGGCGGGGTGTGTTGGCCACGACATCCACTTTACCGGTTATCGAGGGACCAGTATTATAGTTCTTGGGAAATGTTCCAACCATCATATCTGCCTGAGATTCAGATCTGGTTGGTGTCAGGATATTCCAGACTCATCGAGTCTAGGAAGAAAAACGAAAGTTTGCAACACAATCGACGAGATGACGTTGCGAGATTCTCGGGGAATGAACTACGATAGTAAGCTCCAAAACATGAGCTGGTTCTGCTACAAACATGTGAACACGTTGTCCCAGACAAGCATGACCACAAAGTAGTCTTATAATAAAACACTACCGAGTTCAGGTGGGTAACCATCAACGAGGATATCAAAATCCTTGCAGAAGGCATGCTCTTAAGAAGGAACTTCTTCTCCTTGAACAAATCAATCAGTGGCTTGGTGTGCTAGGGATACATATAGATTGAAGGTTGCAAGTCTTCAAACCACAGAATACTTCGCACGTATGCATGACTGATTTGGGATGATTCCAGAGGAAGCAAAACTAACTTTCTCAAATTCACGGCGGCAACTTTCACCAAATGCACGTGTATAAGAGGAAGTCACTCCTTTCATCAAACAAGTACTTCATGAGCTAGCATGAAGAAAATGCTTTCAAAAGTTTCCAATACTAGCTTAATGTTCAGCAAAATTATGGAGAAGACAAGGATGTTGTCAATGGGCTCAACAACAATTCATCTGGGTTTCCTTTTAAATGGAATTCCATAGTTAAGTGAACAAGTGATAGCATTGGTCAGACCCAAAAGATATAATGGTGTATGCTCGAGGATCAAACCACGAGTAAGACAACATTACGAGCATCGTTGGTACTGATTTGATTGATGATAGCCCACACTCAAATCAAAGGATTGATAAGACAATAGGTCCAACAACTGATCACAGGGACCAATCGATGAAGATATCATCTTTCTTCAACACACACTACACAAGAATATCCCTTTGGAACGAACTAAGTTAGGCAAGCTTTTATCTTCCAATTCTCCAAGTTGTTGTCTAGCTTAACCAACTAGCTCAGGGATATCCAACACAGATTCTTGGAGAAAGGGTGGTTCACAAGAAACCGACTTGATCACGAGCTCAACATAGCAGTCAGGGGACAACCTGGTAATACTTCCGAGAAGATATTCAGAAAATCATGAACCACCGGTATGTTACTAAGCTCGAGAGAAATCTTTCTTTTCAGGGCAAGATGATATGATCAAATGAGCGAGGACTTGACAAAATCCTAACTCATCAATCAAAGAGTGCACCAGGAAATAAGGACTAGGTAGCACAATCAACCTTAGGGCGATGATTCAAAAATCAACATGCTAAGAATGAGGTTATTGTCCATTAACTACCAAGCAGCAAGGTTGCTAGGAGTATTGAATTCACACATCACGATCCACTTGTCGGCATTCCGGTTGCGACAACACGGAACCGAGGGATGAATAATGATGGCGAGAAGTATCACTACATCAAGAATTCGCAAGAGCCGGTGCAACCCTCATGAAAATCCTGACATAAAGACGGTAATACTTCAGGGTAGAACAGAATCAAAAGCTGGATTAGCAATTTGTTCTGTGGGGCACAACTTCTTTGACCCAATCCTAGATATGGAAGAGGTACTGGAGTTTGTTTCTCCTAGTCATTCTGGAATAGAATGGCTCGATGGACCACAAGAGTAATAGGCATCGATGAATGAACGCACGCATACTCTTGACTATCAATTGATAGACGAAGATCAGAAGACAACTAAGAGGGACAACTCAAAGAACATATAATTTTCTGAGTTATGGATGCATAGATTAGTATGTCGAACCAAGTTCAACATATTTCTTCCGGATAACCCATGCAGAAAGGTAGAACTGGCAGAGTCACAATATAGAATCGAGAACCCATCGAGAGTACTCTGATTGTGATCTTTCGATCAGCGAGGAACATCTGCCATAAACGGTTCATAGTATTTGGAAGAAGGAAATGCCACGAACATCGAGGACTAATGCAAGGGTTACTAATAACCTAAAGGAACGAGCAAAACTATCAACATGAAGCAAGTAGGGTGAATCTCGGGTTCAAAACCCAAGAGTAGAATACCTACTACTAAGTAGCATCACGGGATGCTTTCGGGAATAAAGGCCAGAAGCATCACACTGGGACACAAATCATGGCTAGACCACTAGATGATCCCCTAAGCACTTAGGGTCATAATTATTAACTCCAACATATATGTTGAGGCAATAAAGTACCTCAACTCACTAATTTGTGTGATTAATCTGACCAAAAGGACATCGGGAACGGGAAGAAGGGATTTGCAAATGCATCAGACTGCTTAGAAACTGGGGATGACTCGGACAGCATAACGACTGTAAATGCTCAGACAAGACTTGAGACATTCACAAAAATGGTGGCATAACCACTCAGAAGCACAATATCAAGGTTTCGAGATCAACAATAACATACGGAAGTAGTAGGAACTGAACTGAGGCTTAAGTCCAACAATCTATAAGTCTACGGATTAGTAACACGTGATCCTGATAGAAAGAAGAGATAGCCTAGTTCTTAATCCCCGTAGGAAAGATAAGATGACTCAGATCAGAAGGGCATAAGGTATAAGGAGTAAAAAGAGCCTTACGTTCCATCCCACAATCAATTCCCTTATATAACTAAAGAATTTCTAGACTCAACTTCGACCAGTTTGGCTTGGTAATCCTACAGGCAGTCAAGCTCTGATACCAACGCTGTCAGGACCCCGACTCAATGCCACATCGATCTAGCATGTAACACCTCATATCACTTTGCGGCCTCACGCACGGTATTCCCACGGGTGTCGCCTTACCTTTGCCCGGGACCGTTTGCGCCTTTTGGCACACGTATATGATAGTGTCGCTAGCATCCATATGATAAGGAGCCCGGGCTGACATGGCTAGTCGTAAACCCAAAGTGGCACAGACTTACAGGGACAGGCATCCATGACCCAGCATCGAACGTGTCGGTCATCAGCGAGTGAATCCAGGCTGTAGCACTGGGCTAGCAGGACTCCGGTGAACCGGGCTGTAGCGGGCTAACAGGACTCCGGTATTCATCGCGTGACATTTCCCCGAAGGGACAGACACAGGAACGAAGAAGGACACATGCCGGCCAGCCTAAGTGTTCCGGAGCAGTAGCAAGCTACCATGGCTCGGTGGAAACACTAGGAGACATTTCCCGGTAAGAGAGGCTACTAAGGATAAACAACTAGATAGTCAGATCCCACACATACCAAGCATTTCAATAACATACACACAATATGCTCGATATGTGCAAATACAACATGGCATCACAACATGACTCTACGACTCAAGTATTTATTCAATAGGCTCCGAGGAGCGAGATATTACAAACATGGGTCTCATGACCCAACAATCAGAGCATACAAGTCAAAGCACAAGCGGAAGCTATCATGTCTGAGTACAGACATCTATAAATGAAAAAGGCTGAGAAGCCTGACTATCTACCAGATCCTGCCGAGGGCACAAGATCGTAGCTGAGGTAACAAGCTAAACGTCGAAGTCCACGTGGAACTACTAGTGAGACCGAAGTCTCTCTGCAAAACATAAAATAGGCAAACGTGAGTACAAATGTACCCAGCAAGACTTACATCAGAACTAACTACATATGCATCATTATCAACAAAGGGGATGGTGGGGTTTAACTGCAGCAAGCCAGCTTTGACTCGGTGGCTATCCTAAACTACGACTGCAAGTAACTCTTTTGAGGTGGCGCACACGAGTCCACATATTCACCATATCAATACACCACTATGGATCCGCTCCCGTCTCCCTACGAGAACGCCATCCATAGCACTCACGCTTATCTTGCGTATTTTAGAGTATCCACTTTCACTTGTCTATGAACTGATATAAGCAACCCAGAAGTCCTTTACCGCGGACACGGCTATTCGAATAGATGATGTTAACCCTGCAGGGGTGTACTTCTTCATACATGTTTCCACCACTTAGCGTCTGCACACGACATGTGCTCGGCAGACTTCAAGCGAAAGCCGACGTGGGTGTAGACCACGACCTACCTAAACACTCAAGTCTCTAGTCCAGGTTTATCGCCTATTCGGGTTCCATCCATGAGGAGATCCGGCCGGAGTTTCGCTCACAGCCCCAAACGATGTGAACAGGGTTCCGAGACACCAAACGGGCGCCCGGTATACCCGGCCACGTGCCTACCGCATCACAGCCCACCCCTCCGGTCAGCGCTGTCCACGGCCTCCAGCATACTACAAACACCAGAAACTACTTGCAACTCCTGGACAGAGGACTAGGGTGAATAAGAAGTCGAGCGGGGTCATATTTCAGGGCCCAATGTATGGTAGTAGCTGAATCATGGATCACAAACACAGAACTCAGTTCCTGAGGACGGCTTCAATGAGACAACCCACCATGTACTCCTACATGGCCTCTCACCGCTACCTTTACCAAATCGTGTTCACACACTTAGCTCACACATAGTAGGACATGTTCACACACCTCTGATTCATCCCCGATGAATCAGACCTGACTCAACTCTAAGCAGTAGCAGGCATGACAAACAAGCATGAATGAGTAGGCACAACAGGGCTCAAACAACTCCTACTCATGCTAGTGGGTTTCATCTATTTACTGTGGCAATGACAGGTCATGCAGAGGATAAAGGGGTTCAGCTACCGCAGCAAGTAACAGTTGAATCGTTGTTGTCCTAATGCATTAAAAGAGAGCAGGAGCGAGAGAGTAGGATTGTATCGGAATGAACAAGGGGGTTTTGCTTGCCTGGCACTTCTGAAGATAGCATTGAGTCTTCATCAGTGTCAACGATCACATCATCGGTATCACGTCTATCGAGAGGGGACAAATACCGGCAACACAGAAGGAACACAATCAATGCAATGCACAATATGATGCATGCTCATGACATGGCAAAATGAATGTGTTTTGGGCTAATGCAACTAGCAACAGATTAAATGAAGTTGGTTTGAATACAAGATTCAAATTCAAACTCCATATGTGATTATTCAAATGCCATTTAATTGATTTGTGCTATACAGCAGCTATAAGTTGTTCTAACATGCATGAAAATGGTACAGATGGATTCCTTGAATTTTTCTGATAATTTTTCATATATAAATTATTTAATTTGGAGTTACGGTTGAATTTCTATGATTTTTAGAAGTTTATACAATTTTCTGGAATTTCCTGAATTATTTTAAAACCAGAAAATGATTTATTGCGTCAGCACTAGGTCATGCTGATGTCAGCAGGTCAACTAGGCGGGTCCAGGTCAAACCTGACAGTGGGTCCCGCGTGTCAGTGACTCAGTTGGTTAACCGGGTTGATTAAGGTTAAACTAATACTAACGAAAATGTCAGCAGGGCTGGGCCCACATGTCAGTGGCTTAAATAATTAACTAAATTAATTAGTGTTAACTAATCTAACACCTAAACTAATTAACAGGGGCTGGCCCCACCTGTCATCGACCCAGGGGGGGGGGTTCCGCCGTGGTCAAGTGGGTCAACCCCACCGGCGACATGACGCCGGCGAGGCCAGATGCGGCGGCGGGCTTCGGAATTCGCCCTCAGGGCATCATTTCGAGCGCGGTTAGTTGCATTCAAACGCACGCAGTGGCACGCGTCGAACGGTGGTGGTGGCCGGACCTATGGTGGCCGGAGCCGACGACGGCGAGCTCCAAGGCGGCGGCCGGAGTTCGGGTGTGCTCGGAATCGGCGTTGTGGTGCACGGTGAGACGAACGGGTGGGCTAGATCGGCTCCTGGGAGCAGCGCGAGCGCGATGACATGCTCAGGGGCAAGCTGGGCTTGCTCAAGCCATGGTGACGACTTCGCCGGCGGCGAGCACAACTCGGCTATGTGCATCTGTGGCTAGGGCGCGAAATCGACGCGGGGAGAAGAGGGGAATCGACCGGAGGCTCACAGGGGTTGCGACGGTGGCCTCGGGGAGCTCGGGGAGGCGTCAGGGAGGGCACACGGTCGCCGGCGATCTCGGCGGCCGAAGCTTGAAGAAGAGGTCGGGGAAGCCGCTGCAGGGCGCGTCCGCTCGTGTGGCTTGGCGGGGACGGTGTAGAGGTCAGCGGCGGAGCTTCTGGAACTGGCGGAAGGGCGAGGGAGGGCTGGTGGCTGCGGCTATGGCGAACGGCGGCGACGGCGACTCTCGGGTGAGCTCGGGGAAGGGAGTCAGGGGAGGGAGAGAGGGTGCAGCGAGTGAGGGAGAGGTGAGAGGGGGTCGGGGAGGCGCGTGGCGTCACCGGGGCGTCGAGGAGGAAGCAGGAGGTGGCCAGGGGAAGCAGGAGGTGGCCGAGGCCTCTCGGGCGCGCGCCACGCCTCGGTCCTTCTGGCGAGGAGGAAGACGACAGGGGGAGTGGAGATGGGCTGGGCCGTGCTGGGCCAGGTAAGTGGGCGCCAGGTAAGTTAGGTAGGTGGCCTGGTGGCCTTCTCTCCCTTTCTTTTATTTCCTCTTTTCTATTTCTATTTTCTGTAGTTTGTTTTGATTTAGTTTTAGACACTAAATCATTTTTTATAAATCCTGAGAATAATTGTGGACATTAACTGAATTATTACAGAGGCCCTCAACTATTTTCAGAATTGTTGGAGCATTTAAAAATATTAACAGTATTTAAATGCCCCAATTCAAATACAATATGGTTTAATCAAAAATCCAAAAATGTCTTGGAAAAATATCCATCATCTCTGGATATGGTTTTCACCCTTTTCCAGTAATCATGAACATTTTTGCAAACCAATTTGGGTTCTTTGAAAATATTTTGAAGTTGAACCTATTTGCAATGCTTTGGTGCTAGGGCTTGGTCATCCCCATTTCAAATTTCATAAAATTTAAACATGTTGCATGGATGCTAAAGCAAAAACAAACAAGGGCTGATCTGGGGCTGTGACAGCAGACGGCAAAGACCTTTGTCGTCCGCCATCCGTGCCTTTGCCGTCCGCCGTGGCTGATGGCAAAGTAGCTGATTCCTGTAGTGATTGTGTTCACCAGCGTGGCCTATGACAGGCGCATCAGACGACAACAGCAACAAGAAGTACATGCGATAGCGTCAGAGACTCCAAAGTTCATGCACTGGTCCGAGAAGCCCATCAGTTGGATCAGGGCTGACCACTCGGAGGTGATGCCCTCCTCTGGTTCTTATGCCCTGGTCTTAGTGTTGGGGATCGTTGCAGAAATTAAAAAATTTCTATGCATCACCAAGATCAATCTATGGAGTAACTTGCAACGAGAGAGAGGGGAGTGCATCTTCATACCCTTGAAGATCGCGAGACGGAAGCGTTGCAAGAACGCGGATGAAGGAGTCATACTCGAAGCGATTCAGATCGCGGTGGATTCCGATCTTAGCGCCAAACAACGGCACCTCTGCGTTGAACACACGTGCAGACCGGTGAAGTCTCCCGTGCCTTGATCCAGCAAGGAGGAGGGAGAGGTTGAGGAAGATGGCTCCAACAGCAGCACGACAGCGTGGTGGTGATGGAGTGGCAGTTCTCCGGCAGGGCTTCGCCAAGCACGCGCGGAAGAGGAGAGGTATTAGGGAGGGGAGGGGCTGCGCCTTGGATGTAGTGTTGCAGCCCTCCCCTCATCCCTCTATCTATAGGGAGAAGGGGGAAGGGCCCCGGCCCCTCTAGATGAGATCTAGAGGGGGGGCAGCGGCCAAGGGGGAGGGGGGGCTTGCCCCCCAAGCAAGGGGGGCGCCCCCTTTAGGGTCCCGCCCAACCCTAGGCGCATGGGCCCTAGGGGGGTGGTGCCCAGCCCTCTTAGGGGATGGTTCCCTTCCACCTACAGCCCATGAGGCCCTCCGGGATAGGTGGCCCCACCTGGTGGACCCTCGGAACCCCTCCGGTGGTCCCGGCACAATACCGGCATACCCCCGAATATTTCCGGTGACCGTATGACAACTTCCCATATATAAATCTTCACCTCCGGACCATTTCGGAACTCCTCGTCACATCCGGGATCTCGTCTGGGACTCCGAACAACATTCGGTAATCACATACAAATCTTCCTTATAACCCTAGCATCATCGAACCTTAAGTGTGTAGACCCTACGGGTTCGGGAATCACGCAGACATGACCGAGACAGCTCTCCGGCCAATAACCAACAACAGGATCTAGATACCCATGTTGGCTCCCACATGTTCCACGATGATCTCATCGGATGAACCACGATGTCGAGGATTCAAGTAATCCCATATACAATTCCCTTTGTCAATCGGTACATTACTTGCCCGAGATTCGATCGTCGGTATCCCAATACATTGTTCAATCTCGTTACCGGCAAGTCACTTTACTCGTTCCGTAATGCATGATCCCGTGACTAACTACTTAGTCACATTGAGCTCATTATGATGATGCATTACCGAGTGGGCCCAGAGATACCTCTCCGTCATACGGAGTGACAAGTCCCAGTCTCGATTCGTGCCAACCCAACAAATACTTTCGGAGATACTTGTAGAGCACCTTTATAGTCACCCAGTTATGTTGTCACGTTTGGTACTCCCAAAGCACTCCTACGGTATCCGGGAGTTACACAATCTCATGGTCTAAGGAAATGATACTTGACATTATAAAAGCTTTAGCAAACGAACTACACGATCTTGTGCTATGCTTCGGATTGGGTCTTGTCCATCACATCATTCTCCTAATGATGTGATCGCGTTATCAATGACATCCAATGTCCATACTCAGGAAACCATGACCATCTATTGATCAACGAGCTAGTCAACTAGAGGCTCACTAGGGACATGTTGTGGTCTATGTATTCACACATGCATTATGGTTTCTAGTCAATACAATTATAGCATGACAATAGACAATTATCATGAATAGGGAAATATTTTATTATTGCCTCTAGGGCATATTTCCAACAGTCTCCCACTTGTAGTAGAGTCAATAATCTAGTTAGATTGTGATGAATCGAACACCCATAGAGTTCTGGTGTTGATCATGTTTTGCTCGTGGAAGAGGTTTAGTCAATGGATCTGCGACATTCAGATCCGTATGCACTTTACAAATATCTATGTCTCCATCTTGAACATTTTCACGAATGGAGTTGAAGCGATGTTTGATGTGCCTGGTCTTCTTGTGAAACCTGGGCTCCTTGGCAAGGGCGATGGCTCCAGTGTTGTCACAGAAGAGAGTCATCGGGCCTGACGCATTGGGAATAACTCCTAGGTTGGTAATGAACTCCTTCATCCAGATTGCTTCATGTGCCGCCACCGAGGTTGCCATGTATTCCGCTTCACATGTAGATCCCGCCATGATGCTTTGCTTGAAACTGCACCAGCTTACTATCCCACCATTCAAAATATACACGTATCCGGTTTGTGACTTAGAGTCATCCAGATCTGTGTCGAAGCTAGCATCAACGTAACCCTTTACGACGAGCTCTTCGTCACCTCCATAAACGATAAACATATCCTTAGTCCTTTTCAAGTACTTCGGGATATTCTTGACCGCTGTCCAGTGTTCCATGTCGGGATTACTTTGGTACCTCCCTACCAAACTTATGGCAAGGTTTACATCAGGTCTGGTACACAGCATGGCATACATAATAGACTCTATGGCTGAGGCATAGGGGATGACACTCATCTTTTCTCTATCTTCTGTCGTGGTCGGGCTTTGAGCCGAGCTCAATTTCACACCTTGCAATACATGCAAGAACCCCTTCTTGGACTGATCCATATTGAACTTCTTCAATATCTTATCAAGATATGTTCTTTGTGAAAGACCTATGAGGTGTCTCAATGTATCTCTATAGATCTTGATGCCTAATATGTAAGCAGCTTCTCCAAGGTCCTTCATTGAAAAACACTTATTCAAGTAGGCCTTTATGCTTTCCAAAAGTACTATATCATTTCCCATCAGTAGTATGTCATCCACATATAATATGAGAAATGCTACAGAGCTCCCACTCACTTTCTTGTAAATGCAGGCTTCTCCATAAGTCTGCATAAACCCAAACGCCTTGATCATTTCATCAAAGCGAATGTTCCAACTCCGAGATGCTTGCACCAGCCCTTATACGGAGCGCTGGAGCTTGCATACTTTGTTAGCATTCTTAGGATCGACAAAACCTTCCGGCTGCATCATATACAATTCTTTCTTAAGGAAGCCGTTAAGGAATGTCGTTTTGACGTACATTTGCCATATCTCAGAATCATAGAATGCGGCAATTGCTAACATGATTCGGACAGACTTCAGCTTTGCTACGGGTGAGAAGGTCTCATCGTAGTCAACCCCTTGAACTTGTCAATAACCCTTAGCGACAAGACGAGCCTTATAGATGGTAGCATTACCATCCGCGTCCGTCTTCTTCTTAAAGATCCATTTATTTTCTATCGCTCGCTGATCATCGGGCAAATCTGTCAAAGTCCATACTTTGTTTTCATACATGGATCCTATCTCGGATTGCATGGCTTCAAGCCATTTGTTGGAATCTGGGTCCACCATCGCTTCTTCATAGTTCGAAGGTTCACCGTTGTCTAACAACATCATTTCTAGGACAGGGTTGCCATACCATTCTGGTGTGGATCGTGTCCTTGTGGACCTACGAAGTTCAGTAGCAACTTGATCTGAAGTACCTTGATCATCATCATTAACTTCCTCTCTAGTCAGTGCAGGCACCACAGGAACATCTTCCTGAGTTGTGCTACTTTCCGGTTCAAGAGGTAGTACTTCATCAAGTTCCACTTTCCTCCCACTTACTTCTTTCGAGAGAAACTCTTTCTCCAGAAAGGACCCGTTCTTGGCAACGAAGATCTTGCCTTCGGATCTGAGGTAGAAGGTATACACAATGGTTTCCTTAGGGTATCCTATGAAGACGCATTTTTCCGACTTGGGTTCGAGCTTTTCAGGTTGAAGTTTCTTGACATAAGCATCGCATCCCCAAACTTTTAGAAACAACATCTTAGGTTTCTTCCCAAACCATAATTCATATGATGTCGTCTCAACGGATTTAGAAAGTGCCCTATTTAAAGTGAATGTAACCGTCTCTAAAGCGTATCCCCAAAATGATAGCGGTAAATCGGTAAGAGACATCATAGATCGCACCATATCCAATAGAGTGCGATTACAACGTTGAGACACACCATTACACTGAGGTGTTCCAGGCGGCGTGAGTTGTGAAACAATTCCACATTTCCTTAAGTGCGTACCAAACTCGTGACTTAAATATTCTCCCCCACGATCTGATTGTAAGAACTTTATTTTTCTGTCACGTTGATTCTCCACCTCATTCTGAAATTCCTTGAACTTTTCAAAGGTCTCAGACTTGTGTTTCATCAAGTAGACATACCCATATCTACTTAAGTCATCAGTCAGGGTGAGAACATAACGATAGCCACCGCGAGCCTCAACGCTCATTGGACCACACACATCAGTATGTATGATTTCCAACAAGTTGGTTGCTCGCTCCATTGTTCCGGAGAACGGAGTCTTGGTCATTTTGCCCATGAGGCATGGTTCACACATGTCAAATGATTCGTAATCAAGAGACTCCAAAAGTCCATCTGCATGGAGCTTCTTCATGCGTTTGACACCAATGTGACCAAGGCGGCAGTGCCACAAGTATGTGGGACTATCATTATCAACCTTACATCTTTTGGTATTCACAATATGAATATGTGTAACATCACGTTTGAGATTCATTAAGAATAAACATTGACCAGCGGGGCATGACCATAAAACATATCTCTCATATAAATAGAACAACCATTATTCTCGGATTTAAAGAGTAGCCATCTCGTTTTAAACGAGATCCAGATACAATGTTCATGCTCAAAGCTGGCACTAAATAACAATTATTGAGGTTTAAAACTAATCCCATAGGTAAATGTAGAGGTAGCGTGCCGACGGCGATCACATCGACCTTGGAACCATTCCCGTCGCGCATCGTCACCTTGTCCTTCGGCAGTCTCCGCTTATTCCGCAGCTCCTGTTTTGAGTTACGAATATGAGCAACCGCACCGGTATCAAATACCCAGGAGCTACTACGTGTACTGGTAAGGTACACATCAATTACATGTATATCACATATACCTTTGGTGTTGCCAGCCTTCTTGTCCGCTAAGTACTTGGGGCAGTTCCGCTTCTAGTGTCCGTTTCCCTAGCAATAAAAGCACTCAGTCTCAGGTTTGGGTCCGTGCTTTGGCTTCTTCCCGGCAACTGGCTTACCGGGTGCGCAACTCCCTTGCCGTCCTTCTTGAAGTTCTTCTTACCCTTGCCTTTCTTGAAATTAGTGGTTTTATTGACCATCAACACTTGATGTTCCATTTTGATCTCCACCTCCGCTGATTTCAGCATTGAAAATACTTCAGGAATGGTTTTCACCATCCCCTACATATTGTAATTCATCACAAAGCTCTTATAGCTAGGTGGGAGCGACTGAAGGATTCTGTCAATGACCGCGTCATCCGGGAGATTAACTCCTAGCCAAGACAAGCAGTTGTGCAACCCAGACATTTTGAGTATGTGCTCGCTCACAGAACTTTTCTCCTCCATCTTACAACTGTAGAACTTGTCGGAGACTTCATATCTCTCGACCCGAGCATGAGCTTGGAAAACCATTTTCAGCTCTTGGAACATCTCATATGCTCCGTCCTGCTCAAAACGCTTTTGGAGCCCCGGTTCTAAGCTGTAAAGCATGCCACACTGAACCAGGGGGTAATCATCACTACGCGACTGCCAGACATTCATAACATCTTGAGTTGCTGGGAAAATGGGTGCTTCACCTAGCGGTGCATCTAGGACATATGCTCTTTTGGCAGCTATGAGGATGATCCTCATGTTTCGGACCCAGTCCGTATAGTTGCTACCATCGTCTTTCATCTTGGTTTTCTCTAGGAACGCGTTGAAGTTGAGGGCAACATTAGCGTGGGCCATTTGATCTACAAGACATATTGCAAAGATTTTAGACTAAGTTCATGACAATTAAGTTCATCTAATCAAATTATGTAATGAACTCCCACTCAAATAGACATCCCTCTAGTCATCTAAGTGATACATGATCTGAGTCAACTAGGCCGTGTCCGATCATCACGTGAGACGGACTAGTCATCATCAGTGAACATCTTCATGTTGATCGTATCTTCTATACGACTCATGTTCGACCTTTTGGTCTCTTGTGTTCCGAGGCCATGTCTGTACATGCTAGGCTCGTCAAGTCAACCTAAGTGTTTTGCACGTGTAAATCTGGCTTACACCCATTGTATGCGAACGTTAGAATCTATCACACCCGATCATCACGTGGTGCTTCAAAACAACGAACTTTCGCAACAGCGCACAGTTAGGGGAACACTTTCTTGAAATTTTATGAGGGATCATCTTATTTATGCTACCGTCGTTCTAAGCAAATAAGATGTAAAACATGATAAACATCACATGCAATCAAATTGTGACATGATATGGCCAATATCATTTTGCTCCTTTTGATCTCCATCTTCGGGGCGCCATGATCATCATCGTCACTGACATGACACCATGATCTCCATCATCATGATCTACATCATCGTGTCTTCATGAAGTTGTCTCGCCAACTATTACTTCTACTACTATGGCTAACGGTTTAGCAATAAAGTAAAGTAATTACATGGCATTATTCAATGACACGCAAGTCATACAATAAATAAAGACAACTCCTATGGCTCTTGCCGGTTGTCATACTCATCGATATGCAAGTCGTGATTCCTATTACAAGAACATGATCAATCTCATACATCACATATATTTCATTCATCACGTCCTTTTGGCCATATCACATCACACGACATATGCTGCAAAAACAAGTTAGACGTCCTCTAATTATTGTTGCAAGTTTTTTACATGGCTGCTATAGGTTTGTAGCAAGAACGTTTCTTACCTATGCCAAAAACCACAACGTGATATGCCAATTCCTATTTACCCTTCATAAGGACCCTTTTCATCGAATCCGATCCGACTAAAGTGGGAGAGACAGACACCCGCTAGCCACCTTATGCAACTGGTGCATGTCAGTCGGTGGAACCTGTCTCACGTAAGCGTACGTGTAAAGTCGGTCCGGGGCGCTTCATCCCACGATGCCGCCGAAACAAGATAAGACTAGTAGTGGCAAGTAATTTGACAAAATCGACGCCCGCAACAAACTTGTGTTCTACTCGTCCATAGAAACTATGCATAGACCTAGCTCATGATGCCACTGTTGGGGATTGTTGCAGAAATTAATTTTTTTTACGCATCACCTAGATCAATCTACGGAGTAACTTGCAACGAGAGAGAGGGGGTGCATCTTCATACCCTTGAAGATCGCGAGACGGAAGCGTTGCAAGAACGCGAATGAAGGAGTCATACTCGAAGCGATTCATATCGCGGTGGATTCTGATCTTAGCGCCGAACAACGGCACCTCCGCGTTCAACACACGTGCAGCCCGGTGACGTCTCCCGCGCCTTGATCCAGCAAGGAGGAGGGATAGGTTGAGGAAGATGGCTCCAACAGCAGCACGACGGCGTGGTGGTGATGGAGTGGAAGTTCTCCGGCAGGGCTTTGCCAAGCACGCGCGGAGGAGGAGAGGTGTTGGGGAGGGGAGGGGCTGCGCCTTGGATGTGGCGTTGCAGCCCTCCCCTCATCCCTCTATTTATAGGGAGAAGGGGGAAGGGGGCCGACCCCTCTAGATGAGATCTAGAGGGGGGGAAGGCGGCCAAGGGGGAGGGGGCTTGCCCCCCAAGCAAGGGGGCGCCCCCTCTAGGGTTCCCCCCCCCAACCCTAGGCGCATGGGCCGTACGGGGGTGGCGCCCAGCCCTCTTAGGGGCTTGTTCCCTTCCACCTACATCCCATGAGGCCCTCCGGGACAGGTGGAACCACCCGGTGGACCCCCGGAACCCCTCCAGTGGTCCCGGTACAATACCGGCATACCCCCGAATATTTCCGGTGACCGTATGACAACTTCCCATATATAAATCTTCACCTCCGGACCATTCCGGAACTCCTCGTGACGTCCGGGATCTCGTACGAGACTCCAAACAACATTTGGTAATCACATACAAATCTTCCTTATAACCCTAGCATCATCGAACCTTAAGTGTGTAGACCCTACGGGTTCGGGAATCACGCAGACATGACCGAGACAGCTCTCCGACTAATAACCAACAATAGGATCTGGATACCCATGTTGGCTCCCACATGTTCCACGATGATCCCATCGGATGAACCACGATGTCGAGGATTCAAGTAATCCCGTAGACAATTCCCTTTGTCAATCGGTACATTACTTGCCCGAGATTCGATTGTCGGTATCCCAATACCTCGTTCAATCTCGTTACCGGCAATTCACTTTACTCGTTCCGTAATGCATGATCCCGTGACTAACTATATTAGTCACATTGAGCTTATTATGATGATGCATTACCGAGTGGGCCCTGAGATACCTCTTCATCATACGAAGTGACAAATCCCAGTCTCGATTCGTGCCAACCCAATAGATACTTTCGGAGATACCTGTAGAGCACCTTTATAGTCACCCAGTTACGTTGTGACGTTTGGTACTCCCAATGCACTCCTGCAGTATCCGGGAGTTACACAATCTCATGGTCTAAGGAAATGATACTTGACATTAGAAAAGCTTTATCAAACGAACTACACGATCTTGTGCTATGCTTAGGATTGGGTCTTGTCCATCACATCATTCTCCTAATGATGTGATCCCGTTATCAATGACATCCAATGTCCATAGTCAGGAAACCATGACCATCTGTTGATCAACGAGCTAGTCAACTAGAGGCTCACTAGGGACATGTTGTGGTCTATTTATTCACACATGTATTATGGTTTCCAGTCAATACAATTATATCATGAACAATAGACAATTATCATGAACAAGGAAATATAATAATAACTATTTTATTATTGCCGCTAGGGCATATTTCCAACACTTAGATGCCACCTTTGCAACGGAGAGGCGGGCAGCTCGCTTCTCCTGAGTCCTGATAGATGGCGGCAGCAGCATCAACATCCTGTACCATGACACAATGGAGAAGTTGGGAATTAAGTAGAATCAGCTTCATCCCAGTCGGACTGTATTCCATGGCATAGTTCCTGGCCTTTCCTGCTCACCAATCGGCAAGACCCAGATCGATGTTCTCTTCGGGGACAAAAATCACTTCCGCCAAGAGTGTTGGTTCGAGGTGGTGGACCTTGAGAGCCCTTATCATGCACTATTGGTCGGCCTGCTCTGGCCAAGTTCATGGCGGTCCCCGACTATGCTTACCTCAAGATGAAGATGCCGACTACCAAGGGAATCCTGACCATAGTCGGAGACTGCAAGAAGTCGCCTGCCTGCGCTGCAGACAACAGCCGGCTGGCCGAGTCCTTCGCGATTGCGGCTAAAAAGCGGCTCCTTGACCAGGTGGTGGAGATGGCAGGCAAGCAGCCGGAAATGTCACCCATCCCCAAGGAGTCAGAAGTTGAGGGCTCATTCTAGCCGACAAAGGAAACAAAGAAGATACCCTTGGACCCGGAGCACCCGGAGAGGCACGCTGTCATAGGTGCAAACCTTGACAGCAAATAGGAAAGCAAGCTCATCGATTTCCTCCATGAGAATCGGGACATCTTTGCATGGTCTCCCAAAGACATGTCGGGTGTTCCGACGGATTTCGTTGAGCACAAGCTACATGTCCGATCTGACACCAAGCCGGTCAGGCAGCCCTTGCGCCGCCTGTCAGAAGAGAAGAGAAGAGTTGTTGCAGAAGAGATAGCCAGGCTTCTAGCAGCTGGCTTCATCATGGAAGTATTCTTCCCGGAATGGTTGGTCAACCCAGTTCTTGTGCTGAAGAAGAACAAACAGTGGCGCATGTGTATTGATTATACCAACCTCAACAAAGCTTGCCCCAAAGATCCCTTTGCTTTGCCAAGAATTGACCAAGTAATAGACTCCACAGCCGGATGCGAGCTGTTGAGTTTTCTGGATGCATACTCAGGGTACCATCAGATCAAGCTGAACCCGGCCGACAGGCTGAAGACCGCCTTCATCACACCATTCGGAGCCTTCTGCTACTTGACCATGACGTTTGGCTTGAGAAATGCCGGTGCCATGTTTCAGCGTTGCATGAAGAAGTGTCTCCTCGAGCAACTTGGCAGAAATCCCACGTTTACGTGGATGATGTGGTGGTGAAGACGGAGAAGCATGGCACGCTACTGGAAGACCTCAAGGAAACATTTGAAAACTTGCGCTGATTTCAAATCAAGCTCAACTCGGAGAAAAGCGTCTTTGGAGTACCAGCCGGCCAACTTCTTGGCTTCCTGGTCTCAGAGCATGGCATAGAGTGCAACCCTATGAAGATCAAGGCCATCGAGAGGATGGAAGTGTCCACCCGACTGCTGGACGTATAGAAATTCACTGGGGTTGCCTGGCATCCATCAGCCGTTTCATCAGTCGGCTAGGTGAGAAGGCTCTCCCCCTGTACCAGCTCATGAAGAAGACCACTTTTTTCGAGTGGAACAACAAGGCGGACGAAGCCTTCCGACAGCTCAAGAAGATGTTGACCACTCTGCGTATCCTGGCGGCTCCGACTAATAAAGAGCCTATGCTCCTCTACATCGCCGCCACTAGTCGGATGGTTGGCACAGTCATGGTAGTGGAGCGCAAGGAGGAGGGCAGAGCACTGCCGGTCCAGAGGCCAGTGTATTACCTGAGTGAAGTGCTGTTAGGGATGGCACCCGGAGGGTATGGGTACAAGTGGAGCCTCCCCGTACCCTTACCCATTCACTCTGAACTTACCTATCACCCATACCCATACCCGTCAAGGGTATAATTTTTTCCCACACCCATCACCCGACAAGGTATATGGATGCCCATGGGTAAAAATACTCGCATTTACAACACATCAAATTGAGTAGAAAATAGTTGTGAAAAGCTACATATAATCATAAATTATTAATAGCAACACATTTATACAACAATGTACGAAAACATATTCTCAAAAACAAAACAAAAAACTTGCCCATAAAATGTTAAACAACAACACATAATCATAAATAACATCACAGTCATACACTTTACGTTCACAAAATCACGATAAACTATAGAAATAACTTGACTCCACATTAGAGTTTTTACCTAGTGCGATTAGGTGGGAAAAGTTAATATGTTAGAATATTAAAGAAAACCCACTTGTCAATATTTTAGATGGGTACATGGGTACACGGGCATGGGTTATACGATCCCATGCCCGTACCCTCTCTACCCGATGGGTATGATATTTTTCCATTTAAGTACCCATGGGTAAGTTTTTGTCTCATACCCTTACCCTGATAGGGTTTTTACCCGCAGGGTACGCGGGTAATGGGTACCCATTGCCATCCCTAAGTGTTGTCCGCCTCCAAGCAAAACTACCCCCACTATCAGAAAATGTGCTATGGTGTGCACTTTGCCGCCAAGAAGTTGAAGCCTTACTTTCAAGAGCACCCAATTACTGTTGTCTGCACTGCTCCGCTTGCTGAGAACATTGGAAGCCGAGATGCTTCAGGCCGAGTGGCCAAATGGGCCATAGATCTGGTCCCTACACCATCTACTACCAGCCTCACACCGCCATCAAGTCACAAGCACTGACCGACTTCCTCGTCGACTGGGCCGAGACACAGTACCTGCCGCCAGCGCCAGACTCCACCCATTGGCGGATGCACTTTGATGGTTCAAAGATGCGCACCGGTCTGGGAGCCGGCGTTGTCCTCACCTCTCCCAAAGGCGACAAGCTCAAATATGTGCTGCAAATCCACTTTGCCGCCTCCAACAACGTAGCTGAATACAAGGCACTCATACACGGCTCTGTCTTGCCAAGGAACTCAGCATTCGCCGGATCCTGTGCTATGGTGACTCCGACTTGGTGGTCCAGTAGTCGTCAGGCGACTGGGACGCCAAGGATGCAAATATGGCAAGCTACCGCTTCCTCGTACAGTAACTCAGTGGATACTTTGATGGGTGCGAGTTCCTCCATGTGCCAAGAAATGACAACGAGCAAGCAGATGCCCTCGCATGGATCGGCTCCACCCGACAAGCAATACCAGCTGGCGTCGTCCTACAACGCCTCCTGAAGCTGTCTGTCAAGCCGTCGCCAGAATCAGACTCCATCTTCGTACCGGCCCCTCTCGAAGCAGTCGGATCCGACTTGAGGGCCCCAGAAGCCGGCGTGGGGACTTTGGCAGGCGGCCCGGGGACTGCAGCAGTTGCACCCGGCGCGGGGACTCCAGAACCTGGCCCGGGAACTACAGCAGTCGGCCCGGGGGCTTATCCAACTCAACAGGCAGCAGCCAACTCCAACCCGCCGCCTCCCGGCCCAACCGCCCTTGTACAAATTGCAGTCGTGGCAGTCGAAGAAATGGCAACACCATCATGGGATCAACCCATCCTCAACTTTCTGGTGAACAAAGAACTGCCGACTGATGAGATCTCAGCCCGACAAGTGCAACAACGGGCAGCAGCATACACCAACGTCAATAGAGAACTAGTGCAGCACAGTGTCACTGGTGTGTACCAGCACTATGTGGAGCCGGACAAGGGCCAAGCAATCCTCGAAGATATCCACCAAGGTGAATGTGGCCACCATGCAGCTTGAAGATCACTTGTTGCCAAAGCTTTCCGCCATGGTTTTTTATGGCTGACTGCTCTAGAAGACGCCAAAGACTTGGTCCAGAAGTGTAAAGGGTGCCAGAAATTCCGCTCCAAGCCACACTTGCCGACTTCTGCGCTCAAGACAATCCCCATTGCCTGGCCCTTTGCCATCTGGGGGCTGGACATGGTGGGGCCATTCAAGACGGCCCACGGCGGCATGACTCATTTGCTTGTCGTTGTGGACAAATTCACCAAGTGGATAGAAGCAAAACCAATCAAGAAGCTGAATGGGCCGACTGCCGTGACTTTCATCGCCGACATCACAACTCGTACGGCATACCACACAACATCATCACCGACAACGGCAGAAACTTTGCCAAAGGAGCCTTGGCTCGTTTCTGCGCGACACAGGGCATCCGACTAGACTTAGCGTTTGTTGCCCATCCGCAGTCAAACGGCCAAGTGGAGCGAGCAAACAACCTCATTTTGTCCAGCATCAAGCCCCGACTGGTTGAGCCTCTAGAGCGTTCGGCCGGCTGCTGGCTCGATGAGCTGCCGCCCGTCCTCTGGAGCTTGCGCACAACTCCGAACAAATCAACCGGCTTCACAACCCTTCTTCCTCGTCTACGGTGCCGAGGCCGTCATCCCGACGGACATAGAATTCGACTCCCCACGAGTCACCATGTACATCAAGGCGGAGGCCAAAGAAGCACGAGAAGACAACGTCGACTTGCTGGAAGAGGGCCGACTGTTGGCACTCAACCGGTCCGCCATCTACCAGCAGAGTCTGCGCCGATACTACAATCGCAAGGTCAAGCCAAGATCCTTCCAAGAGGGAGACCTTGTGCTCCGGCTGATACAGCGAACAGCCGGCTAACACAAGCTCTCGGCACCTTGGGAAGGCCATTTCATCGTCAGCAAAGTGTTGGTCAACGGTTCCTACTACCTGATTGACGCTCAGAAGCCCAGAGCGCGCAAAAGAGACGACTCAGGCAAGGAGACGGAGAGGCCATGGAACACAAACCTCCTCCGAAGATTTTACAGTTAAAGCAGTATGTATCACGCTATCTTTTGTATTAAGTACGAAGACTCCGGGTCCCCCGAGAAGAGCTCGGAGACTACCCTCTTTTATCTATATGATATGAATCATGCCCAGAATGTGTTGTTTCATTATTCCGCCTGGCATCGGGCTCGACTAGTCGGCCCGGGGGGCTTGCCGCCTCCTACTATGTGTCGTCTCCTACAGTTGGACAAGTAGTATGTCGGCACCAGAAAAATTCTCCTGTCAGAAACCACAGCTCGCAGAGTGACTGTACGGCGGACAGGAGTAGCCAAAGCGGTACCCATACGAAAAACGGTTAAGGAAGAAAGCGCACATAGCCGAGGCCGGCATCCCGCTTACTCGACCGACTACTGAGCAGCCGGCCGGCCGGCTTCTGCTTACCTTGCCAACGCTCCAAACGGCTAAGTACTTGCCCTCCCACAAGTAGCTAAGTACTCAACCTAGCCGCAGTCTGCAGAGCGGCTGTTTGGATGGCAAGAGGGTAGCCAAGGGAGAGCGGCAAGGAAAAAAGCAAGGAGCAAAAAGAAAGAAAAGTCAGAAGTCGGCAAACAAAGCATAATTTGCGACAAAGGATATTTACATAACCAAAGGCCCATTAGCCAGCATTGAACAGAGTTTGAAATACACCCCGCGGGTGGAATTGTGCAATTTAACAAAGTTTGTTGAGACCGATAAGCAGGAAAACAAAGGTGACGGCCTAAGGAGCAGCAAAGGGTTCCAGCTGGACGGTGGCGTTGGCGGCGTCGGTTGGAGCAGCAGATGGCTGGACGGCGGAGTCGGCAATGCCGGTTGGTGGAGCAGACGGCTGGTCGGTCTCCGCCTGGTCGCCTCCAGCAGCAGTCGATGCACTTTAGCGTGGATCATTGCTCGAGGCGCGATCAGGTTGAGGCTGGCTGTCCGCCCTGACCTCCGGCGCGTCCTCTTCGTTGTCCTCGTCCTCCACATCCTCCCCTTCATCGCTGGAATTGATCACCTCGGCCGAGTCCTCGCTGTCCTCCAGATTCAGCCTGAACCACTCCAGCGGCGCCTTGGCGCCTTCGTCAACCAGCTCCGGGACAAAGACGCTGGTGTCGATGTAGTCGGCGATCGCCGCTGCCCGCCTGACAAGGTCGTCCTCCACCGCCACCAGCTCCTCCTGCCCCTCCAGCCAAAACGTGGTCAGCTGGGCTAAATCTAGCCCAGGATACCACGCCTTGACAAATTCCAGAGCCCGGAGCGCTCCAGCCCGGGCCGAAGAGCCCTTCCAGGCCTCCAGGCGACCGGCCGCCACCTCCAGCCAGTCAGCAGTCCGACTAGGCATGCGCGGAGCCAGCATGCCTGGCCAGAGGACAGAAATCACCTGGGCCCCGACGCAGCATCTGGTGAGCCGGCCAAAGGTGGGCCTGGATGCTGAGAAGCTGCTCGCTAAGGGTCCGGGGGGCATCGGCGGCAATCTGCACGCCTTCCACCCTCCGCTCCTTGCGAGAAGCCTTAATGGCCTGGTTCGCGGCAATGGAGTGGCCTGGGAAGAAGTCTTCTTAGGCAAAAAAGCAAAGAAGCCAGAAGTTAGAAGCCAGTGATCGGCCTGAATAGAGGCCGGCGATTCACAGAAACGAAAAAGAAGAAGCTTACCGTCGACCATGTCTTCGATGCTGCCGAAGCCGGCAGTCAGCTGCGCCTCCTTGTCAGCCCAGGCGGAGCGCTCGGTCTTGAACTCAGCAAGGACATCGGTCTCTTTCGTCTCCGCCTCCTCCTGAGCCGTATTGAGACACTCTGTCTGCTCCGCCAGCTGTGTAACCAGCCGGTCATGTTCCTCGGCCAGCTTACTGCACTCCGCCTCCTTGACACACAGTGCGGTGTTGTCCTCGCCCAGCTGCTGCTGCAAGGCGGCGTTGGCCTCTGCAAAGAGAGAAGAAGAAATAATGACAACACTCAGCAAGGAAGGGATGTAGTTGCCGGGGAGATCCGCCTGACTGCTCAGCAGTCGGCCCGAATCTCGGAGACTATAGCTCGCGGGTGCACCAGCACGCCCCTGTGAAGAAAGGAAGCCAAGACCTACTCCATCTCTTGGTCAAGTTGGCGGTCTGCTTCTCCAGCTCCCGGACTCTGGAGTTGAAGATGGCCACCCGAAGGTTGTGGTAATCCTGCAATAGGGATGTCAGATGGAGTCAGCATTTGATGCTTGCAAGTTAAAGTTCCAGACCACCTGCTCAGCAGCTGGCTCGGAACTCGGGGACTTCACCCAGTGGGTGCGCTGACGCTCCCCCACCAAGAAATAAGAAGATAAAAAACAAGGAAGTGAGAAGCATACCCGGATGGCTGCTCGCGAATTTAGGAACTCCTAGTTGCACCGCTTGAGGGCGTTGGCTTCAGCCCGGAGCTTGGTCTGGACATTGAGGGGCGCCTGATTCAAGGCTCCCGTCCCGCCCCCATGCACCCAGCTAGAGGGCACGGTGCTGGTCGCCTCGGTGTCCGGGACTGACGAGCTCGCGACACTGACCTCCAGCGGTCGCGGTGCCGAGGCAGCCTTCGCAAGACGGCGGCGCACGAGTGTGCAGGCCTCGGGAGTTGGGCCCATCACCACCTCGTTCCTGGCTGGTGGCGTCGGCGGGGCGGCCGGCTACCTGTCTTGCATTCAGCTGGTCGGCGGTGGCGGAGGCACGATGACGTACGGCATGGCCATGTTGCGGCCCTCCCTCTCCATGACCGGTTGGTCGTCGCCGGCCCCTTCAGTCATCGCCACAAACTCTGGCAGAGGCGACACGGAGTTTAGGGGAACCACGAGCAGCGGCTCCTCGTGGCGTGCGGCCTCCGCAAGCTGCGCCTTCTCCGTGGCATCAGCCTCCGCCCGCGCCAGCTTCCTTAGTGCAGACGCCTCCCCCTTATCAGCCTCCGCCTTCTCTAGACGGGCGGCTTCCTGCTCCTCGCACACCTCCTGTGCGTTTCGCTCCTGCGCCTCCCGGAGGTCGGAGGCCAGATCGATTCGTCGGGTGGTGGTGGAGGTCTCCACTGACCTAATGACCGAGGCGGCGGCCGTCTTGTTAAGGGTGAGCGGGGCCCTGAGATAAGAGAACAAGGCAAAGAAATTTTCAGGCTGTATCAGCAAGAAAGGGAAAGCGTAAGAGAAAATACTTACCCCGACACCATGGGTAGAGCCTTCGGCTGCCTCTGAAATTGGGCCACCTTCGCTGCGGCCTCTTTCCTCCTGGTCGCGACGGCCGGGTTCTTGGGCTTCTTCGGCACGCTGACGAACAGGGCGGCACCCTGCTTTCGCTTGCGCTTGTCGCCTCGAGCGGACGGCCTGGCGGAGGGGCCCGCGCCTGTGTTAACGGCGCCCTGCGTGGGGTGGGGCTCGTCCTCCTCATCGACATCATCGGGCCAGATCTCCACTCTGCCCCCTTCTTCCGAGCCGCCTGCTTCGTCGCCGCCGCCTACGGCGTCGTCCTCCAAGGCGGCCGCCCCCCAAGACGGGGTCATCCACGTCGCTCACCACCCGGTCCGGCTGGTAGTCACCACCCGGCCCCACGATGGTGGCCGTCGCCGAGGACATGTAGATCTGCGCTCCAAGGAAGGATCATTTCATACCAAGATCAAGACTAAAGCAAGAGCTAAAAAGAAGAAACTAAGAGACTTACGGCAGGCGGCAGGTTGTCGCGGGAGTATGGCCACTTGCCGAACTGCCAGGCCTCCTCCGACACCTTGAGGTCGGTGATCTCATTCACCATCTGGGCCACCTCAGCAGTCGGCATCTTCTTCGTGCACATCCGGCTCGGGTCATGGTGCCCGCTCATCCGACAGATCAGATGAGGACGGTTCTAGAGCAGGAGAACCCGGCGCTCGACGAAGGCAACTATCAAGTCAGACACCATGAGACCTTCCACCTCCGTCAGCACCCGGAGCCGATTGATGGCGGCGGACGTGTCAGCCGACATGGGCTTCGGCTTGTAGCCCCAGTTGGCCCGGGGCCCAACGGGGGGGCCGGCCTCATAGGGCGGCAGGTTGATGAAGTCGACCGCCGGGTCGACGTTCTCCACGTAGAAGTACGATTGCTGCCACAGTTTCACCAACTATGACAGCTTGATGAACGGGAAGGCATTCTTCTTCGACGGCCGGCACACGGCGACGAAGGCGCCGCACTCGGCCGCCGTCTCCTTGGCGGAGGTGCCCAGTTTGGCGTAGAAGAAGGCCCCCCACAGGTTGATGGTGGGGAGAATGCCGAGGTAGCCCTCACACAACATGAAGAAGGCGGACAGCCGCGTCATGGTGTTGAGCGTCAAGTGGTGTGGCTGGATGTGGTTGAACTCCATGAATGAGCGGATAAACCCGCTCACCGAGAGGCCAAAGCCGTGGATGAAATGCGAACGGAAGACGACCCGCTCATCCCCCTACAGCACTGGCAAAATCTCCTCCAGCGGCGGCACCCGCACATTAACGGAGGCCGCGTTAGGCATCTAGCGCGTGGCCCGGAGGAAGGTGAGGTGATCCTCGATCACCATTGAGCCATCCCAGTCTCCTCCCTTCTCGCACACCATGGTGTCCGAGTGGAGCTGCATGGGGAGGAGGAGCTTGGCAATGGCAAGCTGTAGCGACGCTTCGGCGGGGACTGAGCAGCGGCGGCAGAAAGAGAGGAGGAAGAGAGAGTGGGAAGGAGGGCGCGTGAGCTCCGCCACTCCCCTACCTCCCCCTACTTATAGCCCTCGGGCTGTGAAGCCGAGGGGGCAGGACGTGGGATTAATTGCGAGCACGACCCCATGACCCCCCGATTATTACGCAGAGTTACTGTGCAGTAACTCCTGCAGGAATCGCAACCACTTGCCTCGGCCATAGCGGATCCGCCCATGTGCCGAGGCCCAGCGGTGGTGGGCCCGGCCCGCTGTCACGTTCCATCGAGAGCATGGGGTGGCAGGCGGGCCAGGCTGACATGCGCCGCGTGGCGTTCTTGTGGCGGGCGGCGGGCCTGGGGAAGCTTAGCAGGCACCCCATCTGTTTCCCGCCTTGGCGTTCGAAATCGGCGGACAAGCTCGCCTTGTCAGATCGGCTCCGGCAGCCGGCGCGTCACAAGGCAGACCAAGCGTATGATCAGAAGGGACAAGAGGGGAAGCTGCTGAGACCTCACGGCTCGTCAACCGCAACGCCTCACCAGCTTCGGGGACTACTGTCGGAGTAATGGGCCATGGGTAGCCTAACCCGAGTCCCTTAGCCTTTCAAGACTTTGGGCCGGCTTCGCCCCAAGAGACACTAGCATGAAGCGCCGCCTTCCGGCAGCCGACCAATTCAATGGCCGGCTTCTCGAGGACGGCCAAGCACCGGCAGACGGCACCAAGACGGGCCGACTCCTAGCAGGCGGCCTCTATAGAGGCCGGCTTCTAGCAGGCAACCACCCGGCACCCTCAGAGACAGCGCCCCTCATCAAGAGGACAAGACAGGGTGAGGCTACAGTGTAGCCCCTCACCCCCTAATCCTGGGCTTGGCGTGGCTATAGTGCCCGGTCCAGGCGGAGATCCTAGCATGACGCGGCACTGTTGCCACTTCCCCCTTGATGTCATTCCTGATAGGCGGAGCCCTGTTCCCACAACGGACTGACGATACGGCCCACAGGCGGCGGGCCCTACCAGGTAGTGAGAACCCGGAAGACGGCGGAAGCCAGACCAGCCGGACCTAAGGGAGGCTGGCTTCCAGCAGGCGGCCAGTTCCTCCCTCGAGGCCCGTGCACCATTAACCAGATGTGGTGTGGTGTGGCTACAGTAATCTCCCACTAGGTGGCGGGACTGTAGCCACACTCCCCTGAACAAGCCCGCGTCATTAGCATCACGGCTACAGTGATCAGCCACCAACCAGACCCGCCAGCGGCGGGGGCGTCCTGTCGGCTCCGTACCAGACTAGTTGGCGGGCCCCAGCTGCCGGCGGAGAAGCCGGTGTCCAGAGACACTGACAGTCGGGTACGGCACCCGGTCAGGTAACCATTGTACCCTTGGGGGGTAGGCCTATATAAACCCCTTAGGACACCCATGCAAAGGGTTCTGAATCTGATAGAACTAGACTCATACCTAGAGGAAGAAGAAAGCTAGCCCTGCCTCCTTCTACCTCTGGCATACAGCTCAAGGAGCACCATTGTACTCACTAGTGCCTTAGTGATCATGCGGAGACCCCGCAGAGCAGGACTAGGGGTGTTATCTCCTAGGAGATCCCCAAACCTGGATAAAGTGCGCCGGTGTACGTGTCTACGCCTCATCCCGCTTCCAGGCACCGGTGACGTTCTACTCGCTCCCACCATGATAAGCCATCCGTTGGCATATGTCGCACCCAACCCCGACATCCAAGCAACTATCTACTTGGTATATGTATGACTTCCTTTTGGATATCTTGTTCCTTCATGTTGTAACTATTTCGGGTGTACATCCTTCTTTGTAGATATATATCATCATGATTTCGTCTACCTAGAATCTTATACACTTGAGATAAGTTGCATATCTAGATGATATCCTTTCTTTCACGTCGACCTTGTCTTTCTTATGTTATTTCTTTGGTGGCTCCGTGAAAGCTTTTTCCTTGAGTGTGTGTCTTATATCGTTGCATCTTGATGCACTCTTGTGTGGTGAAGATTATTTTCCTCATTCTTATCTTTACGAGGCTTTTGCCATCTTAATTGGTATCCCTCGTCTTGATGAGGCCTTCATATTCTATCTTTACCATGGGTTGTCACAAGCTTTGTTGTTATCATTTTAGTGAGCTTGTGAACCCATTTGCTAGTTGGGTGCGTGTGGAGAGGACATGTCATGCACAGTGTATCTCATTTTTCCAAGACTACGTTGATGCTTAATGCTCATCCTTATTTTAGTCTTCTCAAGTGCTTTGCCATGACTCACACACATCATTTTGGTTGAGCCTATTCTTAATTGCCTCTTTTACATGATTGCTCAACCATTTGTTTGTTGCAAGTGCTAGGCTTTGTTTCCTATATGCTCACTTGCACTTGTTGTAGGTTTCTATTGATTTTGGGGGAGCTATGATCCTATTTTGTGCACTTTGTATTCAAATACAAAAATTCTTATGTGTACACGAATCATGGGGAGCTTCTCTAGTTTCTTTAGAACACTCCTTCGCTCATGTCATAATATCATTTATTCATGTGGCTCATAGGATAATTGGTCTAGTTAGTTCAATTGATATCCTTTGATTGCTTGCTTCAATTGTTATCATTTGATTGCTTGATTGCTTGTGTCTCTCTTTGTTATGTCCTTGTGGCATATCTTTCTTTAGCAATCTTTGTGCCTCAATAAAGTTTGTCTTCCTCCAAGTATTTACCTTTGGACATGTGTATGGCATTCCACTCTCTTGTTGAGAAATACACAATTTATGGAGGAACACAATTTATATTGGCCTTCTAAGCTTTTTGCCCATTTTGGCAATCGATGCCAATGGGGGAGAAGTTTCAGAGAGTTTTGTGGAGAAGTTTAGAGAGATATCTTTTCTTGCTTTGGTTTTGTGCCTTAGCATTTGCATGTCATACGCATGCACTATTGGTTGTTGCATTGCATGGTGATGCATAATTCATTTTATAAACTCTCCTGAAAATGATTGTCATCAATTACCAAAATGGGGGAGATTGAAAGGACATGCGATGCCCCCATGTGTGGTTTTGGTAATTGATGACATTCTCTATGTACTAATGGTTGCATTGAGTTATATTGGAAGGATTTGTCCATAGGCTTTTCTTGAAGTCCATGTGTTGGTTTCAAGGAGTTTATGTGTTGACCAAGGTGCTATTAAGAAATTATCCAAAGATTGGTCATGCGAGTGTTGAGCTTATTGCAAGCATGTCTTGAAGAAGATTGTGTTATCATTCATGTTTACCTTCAAGACATCATCCAAATGAAGAGAGTTGGAAAGTTTCAAGGTTGATCAAGACTAAGTCAAGAGTGAATCAAGTTGATCAACTCACAAAGCGTAGAAGATGTACCGAGAGGGATCAAGTGATCCCATGGTATGGTAAGCATTGTCCATTGTGCTTTGTGTACTAACCCATGGTCTATGTGAGAGTTCTATGTGCGGTTAGGTATGTGTTCATGGGCTTGCATCAAAAGGAAGATATCACTCAACCCATGGAGAGGATGACATCAAGTGGTGATCGTCATCAAGATTGTCGTGTGCAAGTTCAAGTGGATCATCACGAAGAAATCATGCTTGTATCTTGCCGTCCATTATGGTATCAATGGACTTGTGAAGATGTGCCAAAGAGTGGCGCACCCATAGTGGAGTATGGGGGAGCAATCAACTAGTCTTCATCGAGCGAACGAAATCAAGAAAGGTGGTCCAACTTGAGGGAGTCAAGATCATCATCATCTAGCTCAAGTGGAATTTGTGCAAGGCAAAGGTTTGCCCCTGATAGGTATTATCTTTTACCGGTCTCATGGTGATAGTTTGGAGACCGGGTTATAGGATCGATAGCCGTACTATCAAGGGGGGCTCTCAAGTGAGTAGCTTGATCGTATTGTTCGTCGAGACCTCAAACCTTTGCATCCTTGCATCATCTTTCTTGATTCTTATTTGTATTTTATTTTGAGGTTTTAGAGCTTCTGGTTATCTTTGTGACAAGCTCTAGTACTTCGAAAACGGATTTCATATGCCTCTTCTATTGCATTTTCGGTGTTGGAGGTTTTACCGGTCTTATTCGAGGAAGGGTTCTCACCATTTTCTCTTGGGCCTTTTATAATTTCCTTATTATTGTTATTTTTGTTAAAATTGTGTTAGCCCTTGTCTTTAGCTTTCCAACAAACTTGGTTTCGTTGAATTTGGAGTCCGTTTGCAAAAGTTGTGGCAGTTTTGGTGTTCTGAAAAGGTTGCAGCGGTACTACCATGAATTGGAGCGGATGTAATTTTTTACTACCGCTCAAGAGTGGTACTACCGCGACTACTACAGCGGTAGTACCGCTCTGAACCAAAATCTCGTATTAGGTCTAGCGGTGGTAGGCACGGATGTATTTCTTTAGTACCGCTGGAAAGCGGTAGTACCGCTATCCCTAGCGGTAGTACTGTGAGGACGAGCGGTAGTACCGCTCCGGCGGTTCTACTGGCCTTTTGCCTCCTTGCTGTTGTTTTTCAAAGGGCTTATTCCACCCTAGCGGTAGTACCGCTCCTTGGAGTGGTAGTACCGCTCTGTGCGGGCTGTGAGGATAACAGTTGGATTTTTACCCACCTATAAAAAGGGGTCTTCTTCCCCAATGGACCTTATCGTTAGAGCTCGAGTTCTTCCCCCATTGTTGACCTTCTTCGAGCTTGATAACTCAATCCCTCCATGGATTCTTGCTAGTTTTTGAGGGAAAAGAGAGAGGAGATCTAGATCCACATTTCCACCAATCACTTTCTCCTCTATGTGAGGGGAACCCCTTGGATCTAGATCTTGGAGTTCTTGGTGTTCTCCTTCTTGTTCTTCCTCTCATTTTCCTCCCTAGCATTAGTTGCTTCGGTGGGATTTGAGAGAGAAGGACTTGGGCACTCCGTGTGCCCTTGCCATTGCATTTGGTGCATCGGTTTGAGTTCTCCATGGTGATACATGGAAGTTACAAGTTGAGAAGCTTATTACTGTTGGGTGCTTGGTACCCTTGAGCTTGTTCCTCTTGGGTGCTTGGGTGCGCTAGACGGTTGGTGGTGTTCGGAGCTCAATCATTGTGGTGTAAAGCTCCGGGCAAGCATTAGGGTCTCCAATTAGATTGTGGAGATCGCCCCGAGCAATTTGACGTGTACTGGTGACCGCCCCCAAGGGTTTCCAAAGTGTGCGGGTTCGGTGACCGCCCCCAAGGGTTGCCATTTGTACGGGTTCGGTGATCGCCCTCAAGGGTCCCTTAAGTGGAATCACGGCATCTTGCATTGTGCGAGGGCGTGAGGAGATTATGGTGGCCCTAGTATCTTCTGGGGAGCATTGTGCCTCCACACCACTCCAAACGGAGATTAGCATCCGCAAGGGTGTGAACTTCGGGATACATCATCGTCTCCGCGTGCCTCGGTTATCTCTTACCCGAGCCCTTTACTTATGCACTTTACTTTGTGATAGCCATATTGTTTCTTGTCATATATCTTGCTATCACTTAGTTGTTTATCTTGCTTAGCGTAAGTTGTTGGTGCACATAGGTGAGCCTAGTTGTTGTAGGTTTTGTGCTTGACAAATTAACCGCTAGGTTTATTCCACATTTTTTCAAGCCTAAACCATAATTATTTTAAAGCGCCTATTCACCCCCCTATAGGCGACATCTACAATCTTTCAATTGGTATCAGAGCCTCGTCTCTCTTTATAGGGCTTAACTGCCTAGAGAGTAAGGATGTCGACTAGGGGTTTAGGATTCTCTGACATTCTTAGTTTCGATGGCACAAATTTTGATGTTTGGGTAATTTGCATACTTAATCTCTTTAGGGTCATGGACCCAAATTTAGAGCGAATTGTAGATATGGGTTTTTCTCCTCCAAAGGATCCCCAAAGATTATCTTTAGAGGATGAGAAAAACTCTTATCTCAATGCTCAAGCTTCTAATGTGATTTTTGATTCTTTGAGCAATGTAGTTATATTTCAACTCATGTCGTTCCGGGATGCTCATGAGTTGTGGACGAAGCTTCAAGATAAATATGGTGTGTCCAAGATTTGTGGGGATGATTGTTCTCCCTCCACCTCCGGTCGTATAGTCTTCTCAACTTATTCTACTTCTTTGGCTTTAACACTATATTATTGTGGATGATCCTTTATCACTATAGTATTGCAATGATGATAGTATTCTTATTGTGGATGATCCTTTATCACTATATTATTGCAATGCTCCTTCTTTGGCTTTAACACTTCGGGCACTCCAAATGTTTTGCATGCTTGTGTTGATAGTCCTTGCATATCATGTGGAAATTGCTTGACTAAATCTCATGATGATATGCTTGCTATGTCTTGTTGCCATGATAAAAATGCATCTATTTCCTCGAATTGTTGTGCTAACAATGTAGAGGAAACCCAACACTCCTTGGAACAAGATGTGGTGTTTAATGGTGCCTCAAGGGATCCTACATCATCATCTATTGCTTTTTGCCTCATGGCTAAGGCGTCAAAGGTATCTCCTACTTTGAACCCCAATATGTCTCTTGACGATGATATTGATGCTAATGATGATGAGGATAATGGTGAAGAGAATTATAATGTTGCCTCCTTAAAAACTAAGGGTAAAATTATTTTAAAAGCTCTTCATAAAAATAAAATTGCTCATTCCAACTTCATGGAAATAATGTCCATTGCCATTGAAGGCAAGAAATACATTGAGTAGTTGGAATCTCATCTAGAGGAGCATGAGGTCACCATTGAGAAAATGGAAGCTCGTGAGTGTGATTACGCAAATGAGATCGCGGAGCTGTCTCAAGCTCTTGAACATGAACAAACCACCTCCGAATCTCTTGAGGAGACTTTTGCTCTAGAATTATCTAGAGTGAGGGAATCTCATGATAGAGCTCTTGAGGTGGCCAATGATTTCAAAACTAAAAATGCTAAGCTTAAAGTTGCTCATGCTAGATTCCTTGAGGACTTTGAGCACCTCGAAAATGGCTCTAGGGTCATTAAGAGTGAGCTCGTCGAACTCACTGAGTCTCATGCTCAACTTAAAGCTTCTTATTTAAAAGAGCTTGCCAAGTTGTCCTCTCCTATTGTTGTAAATGATTATGCTTGTGCTACTAACTCTATTACTTGTGAAGCATCCATTTTGAAGGAGAATGTTGAGCTATGAGCGAGATGAAGTAGAGTCAGAAAGTGGAGCGGAGTCAGAAGAAGATGATTTCATACCAAGTCCACCCCAGCCAGGAACTACTTACCTTTCATCTCAGTTTGGGTTTAGGGCCAGAAAATCCTGTAGGTTTTTGGACATGGATACAATCCTTAGCTTGTTGATTCAGACATTGATCTTGAAGATGATGATGAATTATTTGACAAAAATGTTGATTGTGACAAATGTAAAGGTGAAGCAGTGCAAGAAGAACATGATGATCCTACTGAAGATGTGGATATGTGTCTGCCTTCTTCTGATGAAGATAAGATGAAGCTGAATTTCAAAAGTTTTAGAGAGGAATACCTGACTAAACCACAAATTCAAGTTGGCCAGACCTTTGGATTTGTTGAGTACCTGAGGAAAGCTATCAAGGAGTACAAGCTGTCAGGAGAGAGTTGACATTAAATGCCCCAGAAATGATAGGAAAAGACTCAATGCCATTTGTGAAGATGGGTGCCCTTGGACCTTGTCTGCAACATTTTATGGGAGAATAAACTGCTTCATGATCAATAAATACAACCCAAAGCATACATGCATAAAGAAATGGTGTGTTAAGTCATTCACTGCTCCTTTTATGGCTGGAAAATATGTTTATTCTTTCAGAGCAGATGAAAACATGAATATGAAATTTTTTGCAAGGGTGGTTCAGAAAGATTGGAACATGACAGCAACAAGGAGCAAGCTCAGAAGGGCTAAGAGGCTAGTGAAGAAAGTCATTGAAGGAGATGAGTTGGAGCAGTACAACAACATGTGGGATTATGCACAAGAATTTAGAAGATCAAACCCAGGCAGTTCTTTCTATATGGGTGTCAGTGATGGCATATTGGAGGTTGTTATTTCTATCTGGATGCCTGCAAAAGGGGTTTCATGCAAGCATGTAGGCATGTCATTTGTTTGGATGGATGCCAGCTGAAGACAAAGTATGGAGGTGTTATGTTGTGTGTTGTTGGCATGGATCCTAATGACTGCATTTGCCCTCTAGCTTTTGCATTTGTTGAGGTAGAGAACACTGTGATACGTCTCCAAGGTATCTATAATTTATGAAGTATTCATGCTATTATATTATCCATCTAGGATGTTTTATATGCATTTATATGATATTTTATATGATTTCTGGGACTAACCTATTAACCTAGAGCCCCGTGCCAGTTTCTGTTTTCTCCTTGTTTTTGAGTTTTACAAAAAAGGAATACCAAACGGAGTCCAATTGACGTGCCAATTTTTGATGAATTTTTATGGACCAAAAGAAGGCCCTGGAGTGCAATAGTTGGGCCAGAAGAGTCTCGAGCTACCCACGAGGGTGGGGGGCGTGCCCGGAGACCCCCCTGACTTGAAATCAATGCCAACCTCTCCTATAAATACAGAAACCTTCAGGAAATAACCTAAATCGGAAGTTCCACCGCCGCAACCCTCTGTAACCACGAGAAATCAATCTAGGCCCTCTCTGGCACCCTGCCGGAGGGGGCCATCATCACCGAAGGCCATGGAGGAGGATCCCGGAGGGGCCATCATCGCCATGAAGGCCAAGGACTAGAGGGAGAACCTCTCCCCATCCAGGGGGGAGGCCATGGAGGAGGAATCACAAGGGGGAGAACCTCTCCTCCTCTCTCTCGGTGGTGCCGGAGTGCCATCGGGAGGGGAATCATCGCCGCGGTGATCGTCTTCATCAACATCACCATCCTCATCTCTTTTACGCAGTCCACTCTCCCGCACCCTGTTGTAATCCCTACTTGAACATGGTGCTTTATGCCACATATTATGATCCAATGATGTGTTTCCATCCTATGATGTTTTGAGTAGATATCTTTTGTCTTCGGGTTGATTGATGATCTATATTGGTATGAGTTGTATGTTTTATTTTGGTGCTGTCCTATTGTGCCCTCCGTGTCGTGCAAGCATGAGGGATTCCCGCTGTAGAGTGTTGAAATATGTTCATGATTCGCTTATAGTCGGTTGCTTGAGTGACAGAAGCATAAACCCGAGTAAGGGGGTTGTGGCGTATGGGATAAAGGGGACTTGGTGCTTTAATGCTATGGTTGGGTTTTACCTTAATGATCTTTAGTAGTTACGGATGCTTGCTAGAGTTCCAATCATAAGTGCATATGATCCAAGAAGATAAAGTATGTTAGCTTATGCCTCTCCCTCATATGAAATTGCAATGATGACTACTGATCTTGTTAACAATTGCCTAGGATAATTCCGCACACCGATCCATCATTATTCCACACTCGCTATTTATAATATTTAGTAATATATTCTAACTTTATGATAACAGCACCTACTTTTGTATTTTAGCTCTCCGATATCATGCAAAGTTATCCTCTTCATACCCACAACGTAGTTTTATTTCTTGTATCTAGTTGGAAGCAAACATTCGGTGTACATAGAGTCATATCAGTGGTAGATAGGACTTGAGAGAATATTGATCTTACCTTTAGCTCCTTGTGGGTTCGACCCTCCATACTTATCATTTCCACCTTTGGAAATTGCTACGATGATTCCCTGCACTTGGGGATTATCACACTAACACGTGGAAATGGTTTCTATCAAATATGAAGAGTGACTTGGGAATTCTAAACACAGAGCCATGGACTATAATGTCAGACAAGCAAAAGGGGCTGATCAAGGGAGTGAGGCAGCACTTTCCTGATGCAGAGCACATACACTGTGTTAGGCATATATGGAAGAATTTTCAGCAAACACACAAAGGAGATGTTCTTAAGAACCAGTTGTGGAAATGTGCAAGGTGCACAACACCAGAACTGTGGGCTGAAAGCATGGAGGAAATGAAGGCCATCAGCCTAGAAGCATACAAATGGCTTGAGCAGCTACCACCCCACACTTGGGTTAGGGGCTTCCAAAGAGAATTGGTTAAGTGTGATATCCTTCTGAACAACAACTATGAGGTTTTCAACAAATATATTCTTGAGGCTAGGGAGATGCATCTGACAAGATCAAAACACAGCTCATGGTTAGATTATACAACAAAAGAAAGGAGGCAGAGACCTGGCCTGGCTTGCCCAAAAATTAGGAAAAGACTTGAGAAGAATATAGAGCTGTCAGCTACATGCATGGTTTCAGGGGCTGGTGATGGCATCTTTCAGGTTGACAACAGGAATAGGACATACATTGTTGACATGAAGGAAGAAAGTTGTACATGCAAAAGGTGGGATCTTAGTGGAGTTCCATGTCACCATGCAATTGCATGCTGCAGGCATGAGAGGATTGATCCTGAGAGTTTGGTGCACTCCTGTTACACTATAGAAGTATTCAAGCTAGCATACAAACCCATTATCAAGCCTTGCAGAGATAGGAGTGAGTGGAAGAAGATGAATGGTTGAAACATCAAGCCACCTGTCTATGAAAAAAAGTAGGGATGCCTTCAAACAAGAGTAGGAGAAAGCAGCCTTATGAGATTGAAAAGAAAGATGGAACCAAGGTGATGAGCAGACATGGAATCACAATAACATGTTCATACTGCCATGAACCAGGCCGCAACATCAAAGGATGTAACTGAAGGAAATATGCCCTAGAGGCCATAATAAAGTTATTATTTATTTCCTTATTTCATGATAAATGTTTATTATTCATGCTAGAATTGTATTAACCGGAAACTTAGTACATGTGTGAATACATAGACAAAACCTATAGTCCCTAGTATGCCTCTACTTGACTAGCTCATTAATCAAAGATGGTTATGTTTCCTAACCATAGACATGTGTTGTCATTTGATGAACGGGATCACATCATTAGGACAATGATGTGATGGACATGACCCATCCGTTAACTTAGCATTATGATCGTGTTAGTTTCATTGCTACTGCTTTCTTCACGACTTATACAAGTTCCTCAGACTATGAGATTATGCAACTCTCGAATACCGGAGGAACACTTTGTGTGCTACCAAACGTCACAACGTAAAAGGGTGATTATAAAGGTACTCTATAGGTGTCTCCGAAGGTGTTTATTGGGTTGGCATAGTTTGAGATTAGGATTTGTCACTCCGTGTTTCGGAGAAGTATCTCTGGGCCCTCTTGGTAATACTCATCACTATAAGCCTTGCAAGCATTGTGACTTATGAGTTAGTTGTGAGATGAAGTATTACAGAACGAGTAAAGAGACTTGCCGGTAACGAGATTGAACTAGGTATTGAGATACCGACGATCAAGTCTCGGGCAAGTAACATACCGATGACAAAGGGAACAACGTATGTTGTTATGCGCTTTGACCGATAAAGATCTTCGTAGAATATGTAGGAACCAATATGAGCATCCAAGTTCCGCTATTGGTTATTTACCGGAGACGTGTCTCAGTCATGTCTACATAGTTCTCGAACCCGTAGGGTCCACACGCTTAACGTTCGATGATGATTGGTAATATGAGTTTATTTGATATGTTGTACCGAAGATTGTTTGGAGTCCCGGATGTGATCACGGACATGACGAGGAGTCTCAAAATGGTCGAGACATAAAGAGTGATATATTAGACGACTATATTCAGACACCGGAAGTGTTCTAGGGAAGTTTCGGATAAAACCGGAGTGCCAGGTTACCGGAACCCCCCAGGAAACTAATGGGCCTTAATGGGCCCTAGAGGAGAGAGAGAGACAGAGGTCGTCCAGGGTAGGCCGCGCCCCCCTCCCCCTAAATACGAATAGGACAAGGAAGGGGGGCGGCGCCCCCTTGCCTTCCCTCTCTCCCTCTCCTTCCTTTCCCCTCCCTTCCCCAAGTTGGAAACCTACTAGGAACAGGATTCCTAGTAGGAATCCTACTTGGGGCGTGCCCTACAGGGGCCGGCCGGCCTCCCCCCTTGCTCCTTTATATACGGGGGCAGGGGGCACCCTAGAACACACAACAGACAATTGTTTTAGCCGTGTGCGGTGCCCCCCACCACAGTTACATGCCTCAGTCATATCGTCGTAGTGCTTAGGCTAAGCCCATCGCCGGTAACTTCATCATCACCGTCGCCATGCCGTCGTGCTGACGAAACTCTCCCTCAACCTCAGCTGGATCTAGAGTTCGTGGGACGTCACCGAGCTGAACGTGTGCAGATCGCGGAGCTGCCATACCTCCGGTGCTAGGATCAGTCGGATCGTGAAGACGTACGACTACATCAACCGCGTTGTCATAACGATTCCCTTTTGGTCTATGAGGGTACGTGGACACACTCTCCCCTCTCGTTGCTATGCATCACCTAGATAGATCTTGCGTGATTGTAGATTTTTTTTGAAATTACCGCGTTCCCCAATAGTGGCATCCGAGCCAGGTCTATGCGTAGATGTTATATGCACGAGTAGAACACAAAGAGTTGTGGGCGATAATAGTCATACTGCCTACTAGCATGTCATACTTTGATTCGGCGGTATTGTTGGATGGAGCGGCTTAGACCGACATTACACGTACGCTTACGCTAGACTGGTTCTACCGACGTGCTTTGCACATAGGTGGCTGGTGAGTGTCTGTTTCTCCAACTTTAGTTGAATCGAGTGTGGCTATGCCCGGTCCTTGTTGAAGGTTAAAACATCACACTTGACAAAAATCATTGTGGTTTTGATGCGTAGGTAAGAACGGTTCTTGCTAGAAGCTCGTAGCAGCCATGTAAAACTTGCAACAACAAAGTAGAGGACGTCTAACTTGTTTTTGAAGGGCTTGTTGTGATGTGATATGGTCAAGACATGACGTGATATAAATTTTTGTATGAGATGATCATGTTTTGTAACAGAGTTATCGGCAACTGACAGGAGCCATATGGTTGTCGCTTTATTGTATGCAATGCAATCACCATGTAATTGTTTTACTTTATCACTAAGTGGTAGCGATGGTCGTAGAAGAAATAGTTGGTGAGACGATAACAATGCTACAGTGGAGATCAAGGTGTTGCGCCGGTGACGATGGAGATCATGGCGATGCTTCGGTGATGGAGATCATGAGCACACCATGATGATGGCCATATCATGTCACATATTTTGATTGCATGTGATGTTTATCTTTTATGCATCTTATTTTTCTTAGAACGTCGGTAGCATTATAAGATGACCCCTTACTAAATTTCAAGGTACAAGTGTTCTCCCTGAGTATGCACCATTGCTACAGTTCGTCGTGCCAAGACACCACATGATGATCGGGTGTGATAAGCTCTACGTTCACATACAATGGGTGCAAGCCAGTTTTGCACACTCAGAATACTTGGGTTAAACTTGACGAGCCTAGCATATGCAGATATGGCCTCGGAACACTGGAGACCGAAAGGTCGAGCATGAAGCATATAGTAGATATGATCAACATAGTGATGTTCACCATTGAAAACTACTCCATCTCACGTGATGATCGGACATTGTTTAGTTGATTTGGATCACGTGATCATTTAGATGACTAGAGGGATGTCTATCTAAGTGGGAGTTCTTAAGTAATATGATTAATTGAACTTTAATTTATTATGAACTTAGTCTTGACAGTATTTTGCAAATTATGTTGTAGATCAATAGCTCGTGTTGTTGCTTCCCTATGTTTTTATATGCTCCTAGAGAAAACTAAGTTAAAAGATGATAGTAGCAATGATGCGGACTAAGTCTGTGATATGAGGTTTATCCTCATTGCTGCACAGAAGAATTATGTCCTTGATGCACCGCTAGGTGACAAAACTATTGCAGGAGCAGATACAGACGTTATGCATGTTTGGCTAGCTTAATATGATGACTACTTGATAGTTTAGTGCACCATGCTTTACGGCTTAGAATTGGGACTTCAAAGACGTTTTGAACATCATGGACCATATGAGATGTTCCAAGAGTTAAAGTTAATATTCGAAGAAAATACCCGAGTAGAGAGATATGAAGTCTCCAACAAGTTCTATAGCTAAAAGATGGAGGAGAATAGCTCAAGCAGTGAGCATGTGCTCAGATTGTCTGGGTACTACAATCGCTTGAATCAAGTGGGAGTTAATCTTCCAGATAAGATAGTGATTGAGAGAGTTCTCTAGTCACCATCACCAAGTTACTAGAACTTCGTGATGAACTATAGTATGCAAGGGATGACGAAAACGATTCCCGAGCTCTTCGTGATGCTGAAATCGACGAAGGTAGAAATCAATAAAGAGCATCAAGTGTTGATGATTGACAAGACCACTAGTTTCAAGAAAATGGCAAAGAGAAAGAAAGGGAACTTCAAGTAGAATGTCAAGCAAGTTGTCACTCCCGTGAAGAAGCCCAAACTTGGACCAAAGCCTGAAACTGAGTGCTTCTACTGCAAAAGAAATGGTCACTGGAAGCGGAAATGCCCTGAATATTTGGTGGATAAGAAGGATGGCAAAGTGAACAAGGGTATATTTGATATATAGGTTATTGATGTGTACCTTACTAGTGTTTATAGTAGCCCCTGGGTATTTGATACTTATTCAGTTGCTAAGATTAGTAACTCGACACAGGAGTTACAAAATAAACAGAGACTAGTTGAGGGTGAAGTGACGATGTGTGTTGGAAGTGGTTCCAAGATTGATATGATCATCATTGCACACTCCCTATACTTTCAAGATTAGTGTTAAACCTAAATAAATTATATTTGGTGTTTGCATTGAGCATAAATATGATTAGATCATGTTTATTGTGAGACAATTATTCATCTAAGACAGAGAATAAATTGTTATTTTGTTTACATGAATAAAACCTTCTATGGTCATACACCCAATGTCGGGGATATACCCTGCGGTATGACCCGGTCAGATATATGACCCGACTAGGACTTGGCTTTTCATTGGTAACCCGCCGGAGGATTGGCGACTCACGAGTCTGGCGGCTCACTGGTCTGACGACTCATGAGCCTGGTGACTCACTAATGGCCCTGACGGTAGGTCAGTTAGAGGACTAGGCCCAAGGCCCAAAAGGCCGGCTCATGTTATGGTGGGCCGGCTTAAGAGGAAAGCGTAAGGAATATTCCCTTGCAAAGGAAGCAAGACTAGGACTCCACTTGTAATAGAGTAATCCTAATCCTACTAGGACTAGTCATGTAACCCGCCCCTTCAACTTATATAAGGAGGGTAAGGGCACCCCAAGAGGGAGAAGCAGGAAAATAATCGTTAAGGCTAGACACAACTAGAGGAGAGCAGGTTATGCGGCGTCTCCCTCATGAGCATAATGAGACCTAGCCACAAACATCATGTAGCTATTACCGGATGATGTTTCCCGGGGCCCGAAGCTGTCTAAATCCTTGTCTTGTGTGTTGATCTGCCTCGCATCTCTCATCCCGATCAACCCCTCTCAAGCTACCACATAGATGCGTTGGCCTCACGACTAAGTCCTCACACTAGGACATCTGTCGTGACGTTTCCACGACACCCAATGTTGATGGTTTATTGAATCTTGATCGTAGTGATACACATATTCATAATATTGATGCCAAAAGATGCAAAGTTGATAATGATAGTGCAACATATTTGTGGCACTGTGTTTGGGTCATATCGGTGTAAAGCGCATGAAGAAACTCCATAAACATGGATTTTTGGAATCACTTGATTATGAATCATTTGATGCTTGCGAACCGTGCCTTATGGGGACGATGACTAAAACTCCGTTCTCCGGAACAATGGAACGGGCTAGTGACTTATTGGAAATAATATATACCAATGTATGTGGTCCAATGAGTGTTGATGCTCGTGGCGGGTATCGTTATTTTCTGACTTCACAGATGATTTGAGCAGATATGGGTATATCTACTTAATGAAACACAAGTCTGAAACATTTGAAAAGTTTAAAGGGATTTCAGCGTGAAGTGGAGAGTCATTGTAACAAGAAAATAAAGTTTCTATGATCTGATCGTAGAGGAGAATATTTGAGTTACGAGTTTGGTCTTCATTTAAAACAATGTGTAATAGTTTCACAGCTCACGCCACATGGAACACCACAACGTAATGGTGTGTCCGACATCGTAACCGCACTTTATTGGATATGGTGTGATCTATGATGTCTCTTACCAAGTTACCACTATAGTTTTGGGGTTATGCATTAGAGACAACTACATTCACGTTAAATAGGGCACCATCAAAATCCGTTGAGACGACGCCTTATGGAACTATGGTTTGGCAAGAAACCAAAGTTGTCGTTTCTTAAAGTTTGGGGCTATGATGCTTATGTGAAAAAGCTTCAACCTGGTAAGCTCGAACCGAAATCAGAAAATTGCGTCTTCATAGGATACCCAAAGGAAATTGTAGGTTACACCTTCTATCATAGATCCGAAGGCAAGATATTCATTGATATGAATGGATCCTTTCTAGAGAAGGAGTTTCTCTCGAAAGAAGTGAGTGGGAGGAAAGTAGAGCTTGATGAGGTAATTGTACCTTCTCCCGAATTGGAAAGTAGTTCATCACAGAAATCAGTTCTAGTGATTCCTACACCAATAAGTGAGGAAGCTAATGATGATGATCATGAAACTTCAAATCAAGTTACTACAGAACCTTGTAGGTTTTCCAGAGTATGGTCCGCACCAGAGTGGTATGATAATCCTATTCTGAAAGTCATGTTACTAGACTATGATGAACATACGAACTATGAGGAAGTGATGATGAGCCCAGATTCCACAAAATGGCTTTAGGCCATGAAATTTGAGATGGGATCCATGTATGGGAACAAAGTGTGGACTTTGGTGGACTTGCCCGATGGTCGGCAAGCCATATTAAATAAATGGATCTTCAAGAGGAAGACGGACACTGATAGTAGTGTTACTATCTATAAAGCTCGACTTGTCGCAAAAAGTTTTTCGACAAGTTCAAGGTGTTGACTACAATGAGATTTTCTCAACTGTAGCGATGCTTAAATCCATCTGAATCATGTTAGCAGTTGCCATACTTTATGAAATCTGGCAAATGGATGTCAAAACTACATTCTTAAATGGATATTTCTTAAAGAAGAGTTGTATATGATGCAACCAGAAGGTTTTGTCAATCCTAAAGGTACTAACAAGGTGTGCAAGCTCCACCGATCCATCTATGGACTGGTGCAAGCATCTCAGAGTTGGAATATACGCCTTGATGAGTTGATCAAAGCATATGGTTTTATACAGACTTGCAGTGAAGCCTGTATTTACAAGAAAGTGAGTGGGAGCTCTGTAGAATTTCTAATATGATATGTGGATGAAATATTGTTGATTGGAAATAATATAGAATTTCTGGATAGCATAAAGGGATACTTGAATAAGAGTTTTCCAATGAAAGACCTCGGTGAAGCTGCTTACATATTGGGCATCAAGATCTATAGAGATAGATCAAGACACTTAATTGGACTTACACAAAGCACATACCTTGGTAAAGTTTTGAAGAAGTTCAAAATGGATCTGTCAAAGAAAGGGTTCTTGCCTGTATTACAAGGTGTAAAGTTGAGTAAGACTCAAAGCCCAACCACGGCAGAAAATAGAAAGAGAATGAAAGTCATTCCCTATGCCACAGTCATGGGTTCTATAAAGTATGTTGTGATGTGTACCAGACCTATTGTGTACCCTGCCCTGAGTTTGGCAAGGGAGTAAAATTTTGATCTAGGAGTAGATCACTGGACAACGGTCAAGATTATCCTTAATTAGTGAGGACTAAGAAAATATTTCTCGATTATGGAGGTGATAAAAGAGCTCGTCGTAAAGAGTTACATCGACGCAAGCTTTTACACCGATCTAGATGACTCTAAGTCTCAATCTGGATAGATATTGAAAGTGGGAGCAATTAGCTAGAGTAGCTCTATGCAGAGCATCATATACACATAGAATATTTGCAAAATACATACGGCTCTAAATGTGACAGACCCGTTGACTAAACTTCTCTCATAAGAAAAACATGATCACACCTTAGTACTCTTTGGGTGTTGATCACATGGTAATGTGAACTAGATTATTGACTATAGTAAACACTTTGGGTTTTTCTCACATGGCGACGTGAACTATGGGTGTTAATCACATACAAATGTGAACTATTGGTGTTAAATCACATGGTGAGGTGAACTAGATTATTGACTCTAGTGAAAATGGTGATGTGAACTAGATTATTGGTGTTAAATCACATACAAAAGTTATTATTTATTTCCTTATTTCATGATCAATGTTTATTATTCATGCTAGAATTGTATTAACCAGAAACTTAGTACATGTGTGAATACATAGACAAAACCTGTAGTCCCTAGTATGCCTCTACTTGACTAGCTCGTTAATCAAAGATGGTTATGTTTCCTAACCATAGACATGTGTTGTCATTTGATGAATGGGATCACATCATTAGGAGAATGATGTGATGGACATGACCCATCCGTTAGCTTAGCATTATGACCGTGTTAGTTTCATTGCTGATGCTTTCTTCATGACTTATACAAGTTCTTCAGACCATGAGATTATGAAACTCCTGAATATCGGAGGAACACTTTGTGTGCAACCAAACGTCACAATGTAAAAGGGTGATTATAAAGGTGCTCTATAGGTGTCTCCAAAGGTGTTTGTTGGGTTGGCATAGATCGAGATTAGGATTTGTCACTCCGTGTTTCAGAGAGGTATATCTGGGCTCTCTCGGTAATACTCATCACTATAAGCCTTGCAAGCGTTGTGACTAATGAGTTAGTTATGGGATGAAGTATTATGGAACGAGTAAAGAGACTTGCCGGTAACGAGATTGAACTAGGTATTGAGATGCCGACGATCGAATCTTGGGCAAGTAACATACCGATGACAAAGGGAACAACATATGTTGTTATGCGGTTTGACCGATAAAGATCTTCTTAGAACATGTAGGAACCAATATGAGCATCCAGGTTCCACTATTGGTTATTGACCAGAGACGTGTCTTGGTCATGTCTACATAGTTCTCGAACTCATAGGGTCCGCACGCTTAACGTTCGATGACGATTGGTAATATGAGTTTATGTGATATGTTGTACCAAACATTGTTCGGAGTCCCGGATGTGATCACGGACATGATGAGGAGTCTCAAAATGGTCAAGACATAAAGATTGATATATTGGAGGACTATATTCGGACACCGGAAGTGTTCCAGAGAAGTTTCGGATAAAACTGGAGTGTCGGAGGTTACCGGAACCCCCCAGGGAACTAATGGGCCTCGATGGGCCCTAGTGGAGAGAGAGAGGGGCAGACCAGAGCAGGTCGCGCGCCCCCTCCCCCTGAGTCTGAATAGGACAAGGAAGGCCCTTCCCTCTCTCCCTCTCCTTCCTTTCCCCTCCCTTCCCCAAGTTGGAAACCTACTAGAGGAATAGGATTCCAAGTAGGAATCCTACTTGCGGCGCGCCCTACAGGGGCCGGCCGACCTCCCCCCTTGCTCCTTTATATACGGGGGTAGGTGAAAGGATCGAGATGGACCTAGAGGGGGGTGAATAGGTACAACAACTAATTTTAATTGTTACTTAGCAATTTTAGGCAATAATGCGTAATATGTAAGTAAGCCTAACAATTGCAAGTGTGACACTAAGTGCTAAGAAAGATAAAAAAGTGGCACAAATATATGGGTAAGAAAGCACAATATGATAAACGTAAGTGCAAGAGACAAGTAACCACAAGTAGGGAGTTAGGGTTAGGAATAACCGCAACTCCGAGAGGCGAGGATGTATGCCGATGTTCACTTCCTTGGAGGGAAGCTACGTCACCGTTTAGAGAGGTGGATGTTACCACGAAGGCACACCAACGTCACGAAGGCTCACCCTATTCTCTCTTTGATACAACACCACGAAGGCGTTTCTCAACCACTAGTCGTAAACCTTGGGGTGGTCTCCAAACCCTCACAAACTTTTTGGGGGTAATCACAATGGTTGATTCCTCACCGCATGACTCCTACCGCCTAGGAGTCTCCAACCTCCAAGAGTAATAAGAAAAATGGGCAAAAGCTCAAGACTTGCTCAAATCATGAATTCCTTTGGTACAAAGAAGCGGAAGGAGTGGATCTATCACTTGATTGGAGAACTTCTCTCAAATGTTCATAAATCACTTGGGGATCTAGGATTTGGTGTAGAGGATTGAGAGAGGAGTGAAAAGTGTTCTTGGCAAGCTCAAAGTGAATGGTAAACCCTCTCCCGTGGGGGAAGAAGGCTATATATAGTTGTCGTGGTGGGCGCATGGTAGATGCCAAGGGATGGCTAAAGAGAGGAGGAGGCTCGAGGGCGCTGGTGGGCTCTAGAGGCGGGGTTGGCATGAGCGGGCGCGGGATGCCGAACATACCCAGGTTTGGGGCTCTCCAGAGAGATAATACCATTAGTCCTACAGAGTGTAGTTTGATGTTCGATAGTACAGTGTCGCTCCTGGAGCTGTATGGGAGAGGAAGGGAGCTGGACAAGGCTTGGGCTGCCCCTTCTCTCCGGGGTGGTTGTTTTGGTGGCTAGTTGCTTACTTGCTCCTGTTCTCTACGTACATCACATACCACATGCCCCTGTATGCATGAGCTCCTGGGGGGTTTTATAGACCAACCCCCCAGGGATACAATGGTAATATTCCGAGTTGGTGGGTCCGAGTTGTCGGCGTTCGAGAACCCGAGTTGGGTCCCGCCGAGGGCTTGTGGTTCGCCAGGTTCCCCTAGGTGCGGGCCCCGCATGCCTAGGGGGACTGTGCGCCGTCTTGTCGATCTTCAGGGTGAGGCCGAGTCAAGTCGTGTATAGTGATGCCACGTCAGGTCGCCGCTTGCTGCTATCAGCGGCGAGGGCGGGAGCATTGTTGCCATGCCAGCCCTAGTCAGCGGGTAGGTGAGGGGCACTGTTGCCACGCTCCGGCTGACCATAGGCATGGGTGGAGGCATTGTTGTCTTGGTCATCGGTGATTGAAGTATCGTCCCATCGTACGGCCTGGATGGGACGGGAGCTGACCCGTGGCTGGATTGTGGTGCACGCCACGAGTGGGGTCGGCTTGTTGGGGAAGCCTTGGTTGCGCCGGGTTGGGTCGTCTAGCGCCAGTCGCTGAGGCCGGGTCAACGTACCTTGCCGGGTCGGAGAACTTGCCGGGTTGCGAGCCTTGCCAGGTCGAGCGACCCGGCCAGGCGCATGCCGGTTTGAGGGGTGATGCGGGCCCTGCTATTTTATAAAGGGATCCGGGTTCCGTTGCCTGCCCGGGGTTCATCCCCCCGACAGTAGTCCCCGAAGCTGTGAAGGTCCGCCGTCTTCGGATGAGTGGGCCGGTTTTCTGCGAGCGTCGGGTCCGGCAACACCCAATGTGTGCCGGTTTTCTCGGAGACCGGATCGCGGTACCCCGACGGTGGCGGGAACCGAGGAGTTCATCGAATCTTGGGGCAATCCCTCGGTTCTCGCGTGGGCGCCACGTGGTGCCCCAGAGTCGGAGGGGCCTGACGGGCCATGCGTGTGACGGGACTGGGCGACGGGCTAGGGCCCGCTGCCGCACACCCTTGGCCCACACGTGCGGATTTATTGCGGCGTCCAAGGGCCGGTTGCTCTTCCCCACACAGTTATTGCGCGCGTATGTGTGCACTTATTGCGGGGTAGTGGAACGGGTGCGTGCAGACGATCCCACTCCCGAACCGAGGGTTATAAATTGAGGGGGGTAAGGGGGCGGTGGAGATCATTCTCGCTCGCGCCCTCCTATCCCCCTGCTCTTGTTCTGCTCTACGCAACTGACGCACAGCTGCGCCTGCTGCCCCAAGCAGAACTCCTCCGTCGTCCATCTTATTTCTCCTTCCCCTTCTTCCGTCCATGGCGCTGCCGTCGGTCTCCTGGATGAGTTCAAATGTCACCACCGAGGACATCACCCAACTTCGGGTGTCGCGGCGCCTGCCGCGGGAGACGGACGTCAGCGTCCGCCTGCCGCGCGGCGAGCAGAGGCCTTGGCCCGAGGAGCAGGAGCGCGTGGTCTTCCTCACGCACTTCGAGCGCGGGTTCGGGCTGCCGGCGAGCACCTTCTTCCGTGCGTTCCTGGAGTTCTTCGGGCTCCAGCCGCATCATCTTGGCACCGGCGCCATCGTCTAGCTGTCCGGCTTCGTCACCCTCTGCGAGGGGTACCTGGGGGTCAAGCCCACGATCGACCTCTAGGCGCGCTTCTTCTCCTTGAAGCAGCAGGGCCCGTCGCCCGGGGAGTTCGCCGACTGCGGCACCGCCGTCATCTCTGTCAGGACCCCGACTCAATGCCACATCGATCTAGCATGTAACACTTCATATCACTTTGCGGCCTCACGCACGGTATTCCCACGGGTGTCGCCTTACCTTTGCCCGGGACCGTTTGCGCCTTTTGGCACACGTATATGACAGTGTCGCTAGCATCCATATGATAAGGAGCCCGGGCTGACATGGCTAGTCGTAAACCCAAAGTGGCACAGACTTACAGGGACAGGCATCCATGACCCAGCATCGAACGTGTCGGTCATCAGCAAGTGGGTCCGGGCTGTAGCACTGGGCTAGCAGGACTCCGGTAAACCGGGCTGTAGCGGGCTAACAGGACTCCGGTACTCAATGCGTGACATTTCCCCGAAGGGACAGACACAGGAACGAAGAAGGACACATGCCGGCCAGCCTAAGTGTTCCAGAGCAGTAGCAAGCTACCATGGCTCGGTGGAAACACTAGGAGACATTTCCCGGTAAGAGAGGCTACTAAAGATAAACAACTAGATGGTCAGATCCCACACATACCAAGCATTTCAATAGCATACACACAATATGCTCGATATGTGCAATACAACATGGCATCACAAATGACTCTACGACTCAAGTAGTTTATTCAATAGGCTCCGAGGAGCGAGATATTACAAACATGGGTCTCATGACCCAACACTCAGAGCATACAAGTCAAAGCACAAGCGGAAGCTATCATGTCTGGGTACAGACATCTATAAATGAAAAAGGCTGAGAAGCCTGACTATCTATCAGATCCTGCCGAGGGCACAAGATCGTAGCTGAGGTATCAAGCTAAACGTCGAAGTCCACGTGGAACTACTAGTGAGACTGAAGTCTCTCTGCAAAAACATAAAATAGGCAAACGTGAGTACAAATGTACCCAGCAAGACTTACATCAGAACTAACTACATATGCATCATTTTCAACAAAGGGGATGGTGGGGTTTAACTGCAGCAAGCCAGCTTTGACTCGGTGGCTATCCTGAACTACGACTGCAAGTAACTCTTTTGAGGTGGCGCACACGAGTCCACATATTCACCATATCAATACACCACTATGGATCCGCTCCCGTCTCCCTACGAGAACGCCATCCATAGCACTCACGCTTATCTTGCGTATTTTAGAGTATCCACTTTCACTTGTCTATGAACTGATATAAGCAACCCAGAAGTCCTTTTCCGCGGACACGGCTATTCGAATAGATGATGTTAACCCTGCAGGGGTGTACTTCTTCATACATGTTTCCACCACTTAGCGTCTGCACACGACATGTGCTCGGCAGACTTCAAGCGAAAGCCGACGTGGGTGTAGACCACGACCTACCTAAACACTCAAGTCTCTAGTCCAGGTTTATCGCCTATTCGGGTTCCATCCATGAGGAGATCCGGCCGGAGTTTCGCTCACAGCCCCAAACGATGTGAACAGGGTTCCGTGACACCAAACGGGCGCCCGGTTACCCGGCCACGTGCCTACCGCATCACAGCCCACCCCTACGGTCAGCGCTGTCCACGGCCTCCAGCATACTACAAACACCAGAAACTACTTGCAACTCCTGGACAGAGGACTAGGGTGAATAAGAAGTCGAGCGGGGTCATATTTCAGGGCCCAATGTATGGTAGTAGCTGAATCATGGATCACAAACACAGAACTCAGTTCCTGAGGACGGCTGCAATGAGACAACCCACCATGTACTCCTACATGGCCTCTCACCGCTACCTTTACCAAATCGTGTTCACACACTTAGCTCACACACAGTAGGACATGTTCACACGCCTCTGATTCATCCCCGATGAATCAGACCTGACTCAACTCTAAGCAGTAGCAGGCATGACAAACAAGCATGAATGAGTAGGCACAACAGGGCTCAAACAATTCCTACTCATACTAGTGGGTTTCATCTATTTACTGTGGAATGACAGGTCATGCAAAGGATAAAGGGGTTCAGCTACCGCAGCAAGTAACAGATGAATCGTTGTTGTCCTAATGCAGTAAAAGAGAGCAGGAGCGAGAGAGTAGGATTGTATCGGAATGAACAAGGGGGTTTTGCTTGCCTGGCACTTCTGAAGATAACATTGAGTCTTCATCAGTGTCAACGATCACATCATCGGTATCACGTCTATCGAGAGGGGACAAATACCGGCAACACAGAAGGAAACACAATCAATGCAATGCACAATATGATGCATGATCATGACATGGCAAATGAATGTGTTTTGGGCTAATGCAACTAGCAACAGATTAAATGAAGTTGGTTTGAATACAAGATTCAAATTCAAACTCCATATGTGATTATTAAATGCCCTTTAATTGATTTGTGCTAAACAGCAGCTATAAGTTGTTCTAACATGCATGAAAATGGTACAGATGGATTCCTTGAATTTTTCTGATAATTTTTCATATATAAATTATTTAATTTGGAGTTACGGTTAATTTTCTATGATTTTAGAAGTTTTAGGCATTTTCTGAAATTTCCTGAATTAAATTAAATCCAGAAAATGGTTTATTGCGTCAGCGTGACGTCACAGAGGCGTCAGCAGGGCTGACCAGGTCAAACCTGACGTGTGGGGGCCACACGTCAGTGACACTGGGGTTAACCCTGGGTCAAACCCGCACTGACCAGGGTTGACTTGGCTCTAGGGCCCACTGTCAGCGGCTGGTGGGGTGGCTAATGGTGGGGATTAGCGCTAAATAAGCCGCCACGTCAGCCTCGCCGGAGTTCGGCCGGCGACGACCAAACCGCGCGGCGGTGCTTCGCCGGAATGGGCTACAGGCGGCGGAAAAGCGCGCGGAGACCACCGGGGCGTAGCCCGTCATCGTCCGCATCCAGTGGAGCATGTGGGATGAGCTGGGGAGGCCGGAGCTCGCCGGAGTGGAGCCCGAGGCGGCGGCCGGAGCTCGGGCGAGGTCGGGGTTGGCGTTCGGGGGCACGGGAGGAGGGGCTGGTGGGCGCTACGGGCTCCTGGGAGCAAACCGAGTGCTATGACGCGCCCAGGCACGAGCTACGGCGTCTGTAGCCACGACGGCGGCATGGCCGGCGGCGGTGAGCTTTCGGGCTCGTGGGGAACGACGCTACATCACGGGGGCGAGCACAAGGAGTTAGGGAATAAGGTAAGTGGCTCACGGCGAGTCAGACGGTGCAGACGGCGGGGCCGGGGAGGCTCTGGACGCGCCGAATCGGTGGAGTCGATCTCCGGGCACCGGAGGTGAAGACGACGATGCTCCGGTCGACTGCGGCCTCCTCTGGTCGCGTGCGTCGCGTGGGTAGCTTCACGGGGTCAGGGCGGAGCTCAGGGATGCATAGTGGGAGCGAGGGGGTGGCTGTGGCCCCGGTAACGGCGTCGGCGGCGATGGGCTCCGCTCGGGCGCGTGCAGGGAGGGAAGCAGAGGAGGGAACGGGGTCCAGGGGAAGAGAGGGGAGGTGCAGGGGGCGAGGGGAAGTGCGTGGCGTCACCAGAGGGCTCGGGGAGGAAGCAGGAGGTGGCCAGAGCAGGGTGGAGGTGGCGCGCACGGCGGCGTCGCGGTGTCCGCGTCCTTCTGGCGAGGAGGAAGACGACAGGGGAGTAGCGGTGGCGGGCTGGGCCGTGCTGCTGGGCCAGGTGGGCTACCAGGTGAGCGCCAGGTAAGGTTTCTCTCCTCTCTTTTATTTCTATTTTAGTTACTGTTTTCTATTTTCTGTAATTGTGTTTGGATTTATTAAAAATGCCAGAGCATTTCCAAAAATCATGCAACTGACTGTGGCCACTGTTTGGAATATTTCCAACAGTAAACATTTCAGTTTGTGATTATTTGAGCATTTAAAATATTATTAGCAATTAAATGCCCAAATGCAAATACTATATAATTTAATTCAAAAATCCAGGAATAGCCTATAAATATGTTCATCATTTTTGGAAGAGGTTTTCACCTTTAACAGAAATTATGAACATTTCCAAAGGGCATTCTGGGTTATTGAAAATATTTTTATTGAACCTAGTTAAATTTCATTTGGTGCTAGGGTTTCAACAATCCCCATTTCAAATTTAAATGAAATTTAAACATGGTGCAACACTCTAATGCATGCACTAGGCATTGTCAGAACTAGGGATGTGACAACTCACCCCCACTAAACAAGAATCTCGTCTCGAGATTCAAGCGTAGGGTAAGGTGAAGGGGAACGCAACTAGTATAATCTTCACGATCCAGGTTGCACTTCAATGAACGTTGATTTGAACACCATTATTGTCTTGAAGTCTTGCTCTGAGAAATCCTGTCAACATGACATGGAGGGAAGAAGGAGACTCTAGAAGGGTCGATCTTCTCGAAGATCGAACAACTCAGGATTAACTCACGGAATGAGACATAGCAACATCTCTCGAGCTGAGAGATGAAGCACACCTCTAGAGAAATGGAGTGGAACAGATGACGAAGGTTCACTAGGTAGACAACGATTCCACACCTAAGAAGGTGGTGAACGGTTGTCAACGTAGCGAGGAGTTGAGTTGCCATGATACCACGACGAAACATCCTGGAGGGAAGGTGACTCGTAGATATATCCCTTAAGTGGCAAAAAGAATTACCTTTGATATAGAGATCATTGAGACTCTCTATATCAGCCTAAGGCAAATCACAGCAATCGATTGGCGGGGGTCGGTAGAATGGCATACTCGGACTTGGATGATGTGGATTACCTTGTTGAAGACAACGTAATGGATGATTTTGCTTATCACCGGAAATGGAAGAGACCCATGGTAGAATGGCACATTGGCGGTGCAAGCTAGGAACAAAATGCAAATGCTGGGAATGATTCTGGTAACTGGGGAAGAACCCAACAAAGAGAGTGAATTCACTGTTGGAGTGGTTATAGCATAACCGAGGAAACTGAGAGCAAACCCAGCTAGTGCCGAGGATAACACGTAGCGCTTGTGCGTGCTCTCAAGAACTTGAGCATTTCCACAATCATCAAGGTTTTACCAACATCCGTGTCAAGGGTCCTGGCAACACAACTACTACCATGATGAATGGTGATGGAGGATGCAGATGCAAAGGAAGATAACACCTTCTCAGATTTCACCTTAGCGAAGCCAAGGAACAAAATCTGGATGATCGACCGAGAGACATTTAGCACTCCGCTTCAAATGTTCTCCTTGATGTGCTAGTATAACCCATTCATAGATATGGTTTGATATCTAAAACATCAAGTAAAAGGTCGGACTTCGGAACACAAAATCCATAGGGGCAACTAGGGAGTAAATCCTACGAAATCCCTATGGGGGGGGTGGCCAACTTCCTCAAACAAGATACTATAATAATAGGTCTACTGGATGGGTGTGTTGGCCACGACATCCACCTTACCGGTTATCAAGAGACCAATATTATAGTTCTTAGGGAAATGTTCCAACCATCATATCTGCCTGAGATTCAGCTCTGGTTGGTGTTAGGATATTCCAGGCTCATCGAGTCTTAGGAAGAAAAATGAAAGTTTGCAACACAAATCGACGAGATGACGTTGCGAGATTCTCGGGAAATGAACTACGATAGCAAGCTCCAAAACATGAGCTGGTTCTGCTACAAACATGTGAACACGTTGTCCCAGACAAGCATGACCACGTGGTAGTCTTATAATAAAACACTACCGAGTTCAGGAGGGGGAACCATCAACGAGGGTATCGAAGTTCTTTCATAAGTCCGGATTAGCTCTTATGAAGGAACTCCTTCTCCTTGAACAAATCAATCAGTGGCTTGGTGTGCTAGGGATACATATAGATTGAAGGTTGCAAGTCTTCAAACCACAGCATTCTTCGCACGTGTGCATGACTGATTTGGAATGATTCCAAAGAAAGCAACATTGACTTTCTCGAATCCACGGCGGCAACTTGCATCAGATGCACATGAATTAAAGGAAGTCACTACCTTCATCCAAACATATGCTTCATGAGCTAGCATGAACAAATGCTTTCAAAAGTTTCCAACACTAGCTTAATGTTCAGCAAAATTATGGAGAAGACAAGGATGTTGTCAATGGGCACAACAACAATTCATCTGGGTTTCCTTTTAAAAGGAATTCCATAGTTAAGTGAACAAGTGATAGCATTGGTCAGACCCAAAAGATATAATGGTGTATGCTCGAGGGATCAACCACGAGTAAGACAACATTACGAACATCGTTGGTTCCGACTTGATTTGACGATAGCCCACACTCAAATCAAAGGATTGATAAGACAATAGGTCCAGCAACTGATCACAAGGACCAATCGATGAAGATATCATCTTTCTTCAACACACACTACACAAGAATATCCCTTTGGAACGAACTAAGTCAGGCAAGCTTTTATCTTCCAACCCTCCAAGTTGTCGTTTAGCTTAACCAACTAGCTCAGGGATATCTAACACCGATTCTTGGAGAGAAGGTGGTTCACAAGAAACCGACTTGATCACGAGCTCAACATAGCAGTCAGGTGACAACCTGGTAATACTTCCAAGAAGATATTCGGAAAATCACGAACCACCGGTATGTTACTAAGCTCGAGAACAATCTTGCTTTTGAGGGCAAGACGATATGATCAAATGAGTGAGGACTTGACAAGATCCTAACTCATCAATCGAAGGGTGCACCGAAATAAGGACTAGGTAGCACGATCAGTCTTAGAAGGATGATTCGAAACCAACATACTAAGAATGAAATTATTATCCTTTAACTACCAAGCAACAGAGTTGCTAGCAGTATTGATTTCACACATCACAATTCATTTGTCGGTATTCCGGTTGCATCAGCACGAGGGCCGAGGAATGAACAGTGATGGCAAGAAGTATCACTGTACCAAGAGTTCATGGGATGGTGTGCAATTCCTATAACAATCTCGATATAAAATATGTAATACTCCAAGGTAGAGCAGAACCAAAAGCTGGATTGGCATTTGATCTGCGGAATACAACTACTTTGACCCAATCCTAGATATGGAAGAGGTACTGGAGTTTGTTTCTCCTAGTCATTCCGGAATAGAATGGCTTGACAGACCACAAGAGTCATAGGCATCGATGAACGAACGCACGCATACTCTTGACTATCAATTGATAGACGAGGGTCAGAATGCAACTAAAGAGAACAACTCAAAGGAACATATAACTTTCTGAGTTGTGGATGCATAGATTAGTATGTCGAACCAAGTTCAACATATTTCTTCCGGATAACCCATGCAGAAAGGTAGAACTGGCAGAGTCACGATTTATGAATGGAGAACTCCTCAAGAGTACTCTAATTGTGATTTTTTTTTGATCCAATAGACATCTGCCATAAGTAGTTCATGGTATTTGGAAGAAGAAGATACCACGGACTTCAAGGACTATCGCAAAGGTTACTAATATCCTGAAGGCACTAACAATTACTATCAACATGAAGTAGGTAGAGTGAATCTCGGGTTCAAGAACCCAGGAACAGAATACCTACTACTAAGTAGCATCACGGGATGCTTCCGAGAATAAAGGCCAGAATCTTCACACTGGAAACACAAATCATGGCTAAATTACTAGATGATCCCCTAAGACACCTAGGGTCATAATAATATCTCCAACATATATGTCAAGGTAACGGAGTACCTCAACTCACTAATTAGTGTGGTTAATCTGGCCCAAAGGAACATTGAAACGGAAGGAAGGGATTTGCAAGTGCATCGGACTATTTAGAAACCTGGGATGACTCGGACAGCATAACGGCTATAATTGCTCAAAAAGATTTGAGACAATCACAAAAATGGTGGCATAACCACTCAGAAGCACAATATCAAGGTTCCGAGATCAACAATTAACATACGGAAGTAGTAGGAACTGAACTGAGACTTAAATCCAACAATCTTATAAGTCTACTGATTAGTAACACGTGATCCTAATAGAAAGAAGAGATAGCCTAGTTCTTAATCCCCGCAGGAAAGATAAGATGACTCAGATCAGAAGGGCATGAGGTATAAGGAGTAAAAAGAGCCTTACGTTCCATCCCACAATCAATTCCCTTATATAACTAAAGAATTTCTAGACTCAACTTCGACCGGTTTGGCTTGGTAATCCTACAGGCAGTCAAGCTCTGATACCAACGCTGTCAGGACCCCGACTCAATGCCACATCGATCTAGCATGTAACACCTCATATCACTTTGCGGCCTCACGCACGGTATTCCCACGGGTGTCGCCTTACCTTTGCCCGGGACCGTTTGCGCCTTTTGGCACACGTATATGACAGTGTCGCTAGCATCCATATGATAAGGAGCCCGGGCTGACATGGCTAGTCGTAAACCCAAAGTGGCACAGACTTACAGGGACAGGCATCCATGACCCAGCATCGAACGTGTCGGTCATCAGCAAGTGGATCCGGGCTGTAGCACTGGGCTAGCAGGACTCCGGTAAACCGGGCTGTAGCGGGCTAACAGGACTCCGGTACTCAATGCGTGACATTTCCCCGAAGGGACAGACACAGGAACGAAGAAGGACACATGCCGGCCAGCCTAAGTGTTCCAGAGCAGTAGCAAGCTACCATGGCTCGGTGGAAACACTAGGAGACATTTCCCGGTAAGAGAGGCTACTAAAGATAAACAACTAGATGGTCAGATCCCACACATACCAAGCATTTCAATAGCATACACACAATATGCTCGATATGTGCAATACAACATGGCATCACAACATGACTCTACGACTCAAGTAGTCTATTCAATAGGCTCCGAGGAGCGAGATATTACAAACATGGGTCTCATGACCCAACAATCAGAGCATACAAGTCAAAGCACAAGCGGAAGCTATCATGTCTGAGTACAGACATCTATAAATGAAAAAGGCTGAGAAGCCTGACTATCTATCAGATCCTGCCGAGGGCACAAGATCGTAGCTGAGGTATCAAGCTAAACGTCGAAGTCCACGTGGAACTACTAGTGAGACTGAAGTCTCTCTGCAAAAACATAAAATAGGCAAACGTGAGTACAAATGTACCCAGCAAGACTTACATCAGAACTAACTACATATGCATCATTTTCAACAAAGGGGTGGTGGGGTTTAACTGCAGCAAGCCAGCTTTGACTCGGTGGCTATCCTGAACTACGACTGCAAGTAACTCTTTTGAGGTGGCGCACACGAGTCCACATATTCACCATATCAATACACCACTATGGATCCGCTCCCGTCTCCCTACGAGAACGCCTTCCATAGCACTCACGCTTATCTTGCGTATTTTAGAGTATCCACTTTCACTTGTCTATGAACTGATATAAGCAACCCAGAAGTCCTTTTCCGCGGACACGGCTATTCGAATAGATGATGTTAACCCTGCAGGGGTGTACTTCTTCATACATGTTTCCACCACTTAGCGTCTGCACACGACATGTGCTCGGCAGACTTCAAGCGAAAGCCGACGTGGGTGTAGACCACGACCTACCTAAACACTCAAGTCTCTAGTCCAGGTTTATCGCCTATTCGGGTTCCATCCATGAGGAGATCCGGCCGGAGTTTCGCTCACAGCCCCAAACGATGTGAACAGGGTTCCGTGACACCAAACGGGCGCCCGGTGTACCCGGCCACGTGCCTACCGCATCACAGCCCACCCCTACGGTCAGCGCTGTCCACGGCCTCCAGCATACTACAAACACCAGAAACTACTTGCAACTCCTGGACAGAGGACAAGGGTGATTAAGAAGTCGAGCGGGGTCATATTTCAGGGCCCAATGTATGGTAGTAGCTGAATCATGGATCACAAACACAGAACTCAGTTCCTGAGGACGGCTTCAATGAGACAACCCACCATGTACTCCTACATGGCCTCTCACCGCTACCTTTTACCAAATCGTGTTCACACACTTAGCTCACACACAGTAGGACATGTTCACACGCCTCTGATTCATCCCCGATGAATCAGACCTGACTCAACTCTAAGCAGTAGCAGGCATGACAAACAAGCATGAATGAGTAGGCACAACAGGGCTCAAACAATTCCTACTCATACTAGTGGGTTTCATCTATTTACTGTGGAATGACAGGTCATGCAAAGGATAAAGGGGTTCAGCTACCGCAGCAAGTAACAGATGAATCGTTGTTGTCCTAATGCAGTAAAAGAGAGCAGGAGCGAGAGAGTAGGATTGTATCGGAATGAACAAGGGGGTTTTGCTTGCCTGGCACTTCTGAAGATAACATTGAGTCTTCATCAGTGTCAACGATCACATCATCGGTATCACGTCTATCGAGAGGGGACAAATACCGGCAACACAGAAGGAAACACAATCAATGCAATGCACAATATGATGCATGATCATGACATGGCAAAATGAATGTGTTTTGAGCTAATGCAACTAGCAACAGATTAAATGAAGTTGGTTTGAATACAAGATTCAAATTTAAACTCCATATGTGATTATTAAATGCCATTTAATTGATTTGTGCTAAACAGCAGCTATAAGTTGTTCTAACATGCATGAAAATGGTACAGATGGATTCCTTGAATTTTTCTGATAATTTTTCATATATAAATTATTTAATTTGGAGTTACGGTTAATTTTCTATGAATTTTAGAAGTTTTAGGCATTTTCTGAAATTTCAGAATTAAATTAAATCCAGAAAATGGTTTATTGCGTCAGCGTGACGTCACAGAGGCGTCAGCAGGGCTGACCAGGTCAAACCTGACGTGTGGGGGCCACACGTCAGTGACACTGGGGTTAACCCTGGGTCAAACCCGCACTGACCAGGGTTGACTTGGCTCTAGGGCCCACTGTCAGCGGCTGGTGGGGTGGCTAATGGTGGGGATTAGCGCTAAATAAGCCGCCACGTCAGCCTCGCCGGAGTTCGGCCGGCGACGACCAAACCGCGCGGCGGTGCTTCGCCGGAATGGGCTACAGGCGGCGGAAAAGCGCGCGGAGACCACCGGGGCGTAGCCCGTCATCGTCCGCATCCAGTGGAGCATGTGGGATGAGCTGGGGAGGCCGGAGCTCGCCGGAGTGGAGCCCGAGGCGGCGGCCGGAGCTCGGGCGAGGTCGGGGTTGGCGTTCGGGGGCACGGGAGGAGGGGCTGGTGGGCGCTACGGGCTCCTGGGAGCAAACCGAGTGCTATGACGCGCCCAGGCACGAGCTACGGCGTCTGTAGCCACGACGGCGGCATGGCCGGCGGCGGTGAGCTTTCGGGCTCGTGGGGAACGACGCTACATCACGGGGGCGAGCACAAGGAGTTAGGGAATAAGGTAAGTGGCTCACGGCGAGTCAGACGGTGCAGACGGCGGGGCCGGGGAGGCTCTGGACGCGCCGAATCGGTGGAGTCGATCTCCGGGCACCGGAGGTGAAGACGACGATGCTCCGGTCGACTGCGGCCTCCTCTGGTCGCGTGCGTCGCGTGGGTAGCTTCACGGGGTCAGGGCGGAGCTCAGGGATGCATAGTGGGAGCGAGGGGGTGGCTGTGGCCCCGGTAACGGCGTCGGCGGCGATGGGCTCCGCTCGGGCGCGTGCAGGGAGGGAAGCAGAGGAGGGAACGGGGTCCAGGGGAAGAGAGGGGAGGTGCAGGGGGCGAGGGGAAGTGCGTGGCGTCACCAGAGGGCTCGGGGAGGAAGCAGGAGGTGGCCAGAGCAGGGTGGAGGTGGCGCGCACGGCGGCGTCGCGGTGTCCGCGTCCTTCTGGCGAGGAGGAAGACGACAGGGGAGTAGCGGTGGCGGGCTGGGCCGTGCTGCTGGGCCAGGTGGGCTACCAGGTGAGCGCCAGGTAAGGTTTCTCTCCTCTCTTTTATTTCTATTTTAGTTACTGTTTTCTATTTTCTGTAATTGTGTTTGGATTTATTAAAAATGCCAGAGCATTTCCAAAAATCATGCAACTGACTGTGGCCACTGTTTGGAATATTTCCAACAGTAAACATTTCAGTTTGTGATTATTTGAGCATTTAAAATATTATTAGCAATTAAATGCCCAAATGCAAATACTATATAATTTAATTCAAAAATCCAGGAATAGCCTATAAATATGTTCATCATTTTTGGAAGAGGTTTTCACCTTTAACAGAAATTATGAACATTTCCAAAGGGCATTCTGGGTTATTGAAAATATTTTTATTGAACCTAGTTAAATTTCATTTGGTGCTAGGGTTTCAACAATCCCCATTTCAAATTTAAATGAAATTTAAACATGGTGCAACACTCTAATGCATGCACTAGGCATTGTCAGAACTAGGGATGTGACAATCTCGAAGTGGTCGGGGGCGGATTTCCCCAAGATCCCGCTGGAGGATTCTGCCAAGAAGTGGCAAAACTCTTTCTTCTACGTCCGCAACCTTGGTGCGGATTGCATTAATCTTTCGGCCTTCGCCATCGCGCCGCTGCGGGCGAAGGTGAACTGGGGCTACTCGCCCAGGCGACCATCGCAGGAGATTGTCAATCTCTACGAGCGGGTGACAATGATGAGGACGCAGGAGGGGCTCACTGGCACCGACCTCCTTGTTGTGTTCATCATGCGACGAGTCCTTCCGCTTTAGAGGCGCTCCTGCCTCATCGGAGAAATGGTCGGCCTTCAAGACCCCAACCGCATGGGATCGATGCGGCTGTCTGCGGAGCAGATTGCACGCGGCGTGAATGACATCTCCAAGGCCAACCTTGGAGAGGACTGGTGGTTCGGCAAGGCGCCGTACAGCCAGTCGAACCCGGCACCGCAGGTGAGTGTCTGGTCGCCTTACATTGCTGCTGCGCATCTTCTCGTCTGCCCTGACGCGACGCGGGAGGTGCTTCCGAACGCGAGCCGGCATCCTTACGCCCGGGCTCCGTCGTAGGTGGTGCCGGTGGCACCAGAGGGGCTCGCGGCACGAGGCGGGGTGGAGGAAGCTGAAGCCGACGCCGGTGTTGGGCATCGCACGGGTAAGTCTTATATTTTTCTTCATGCATCTTGAGTTGTTGACCGAGGTACGGTACGGGCGACGCTAACGCCGGTTGTTGGAGCAGTGCCATTGGGCGGAGGAGGCGGCGGCGCGGGCGGAGCCGGGTCGTCGTGTGGGGCGGTGCTGAGCCGCCCGCACGGGAAGGACAGCGTCGCGCCACGGCCCCGGACCCTGAAGCGCATGGCGGACCTGGCCGAGGCCGGGAAGCCGGCTAAGAGGAGGCACGGTGGGAGGCCGACTCCCGTCCTGGTCTTGTCGGGGTAAGCTTTATCTCTTGTACGCGCCTGGACTTGTCACGCTAGCCTTGTTTCCTTTTGCTCATTCTGTCTTCTTCTTTTTCAGGTCGCCAATCGCATTGGCGAGGGCAGCAATGGACGCCGCGGCCGCCGAAGGAACCGCGTTCCGCAGGAGCCGGTCCGACCTCGTCGACCAGGGCGAGGTGGAGGAGTGGGCCGACTCGGACCTCGGCCTGGACCCAAACGACGCTGAGGGCTTGGCCTGGTGTGACAGGAACAGGGCCGGGGTGGAGCTGGAGGCGGCGGCGGTTCGGGCTTGGACCGATGCGGCGGCGGCATGGGCGTGAGCCGGCCTGCCGTGAGATGCCGGAGGACACAGTGGTGGCAGTGACGGTTTGAGCCGTCGTCGGCGAGAGAGCACGGCCGCGAGGGCCGGGCTGAGGTGGTAGTCCTCGATCGGGACGTCGTGGACGTGGAGGACGACACCCCGTCGTGGGTCGTCGTTGTCGAGCGAGCAGGGGTTGATGGTGGTGGAGGCGGCGCCGTCTTGGAGGAGGCGCTGTGGACAGCGGCACGCGAGGCGCCGCCGGTGTTGGAGGAGGCGCTGTGGACGGCGGCGCGCGAGGCGCCGCCGGTGTTGGAGGAGGCGCCGCGAGGCGCCGCCGGGTCTGAGGTGGCAACACAAGGAGTCCCGGCGTCCGGGTCGCTGACGGCACCAGAGCGGGCATCGGAGGAGGTGCCGGACGCATTGGGAGCGGCCAGTGGTGAGCCTGCCTTGGCGGTCTGGCAGGGAGGACGCCGGGCTACCGCGCCGCAGCCGGCGCAGAGTGGGGGAGCTGCGGTCTTCGGGCCTCAGACCCAGGAGGAGGAGGCGTTGGACGCCGCTAGCCGCCGCCTGTGCGGCCGGACGGATCGACTCGAGGCCTTCGCCCAGGCCGAGGTGGAGCGGACGCGCGACCTGGAGCACCCCGTTCTTGGTAAGCTTCTTTTTTCTTCATGATTTCTCCTTTGTGGGGGCGCGCCAGCGCACCCACTGGTGTAGCCCCCGAGATTCGGGCCAACTATGCAGTAGTTGGGTTGAATCTTTGGAGTGTTGACCTTGTATTGATTTCTACTTTTTTCAGCAACTCAACGCCTACCGGGTTGGCGCCTTCAACCATCTCCTGGGAAAGTACTGGGAGCTCAAGGAGCAGCTTGCCACCAAGGAGGAGGAGCTTCGTGTCGCCGCAGGTATCTTCGTGCTCTTATTCTAGTGGGGGGGCGCTAGCGCACCCACTGGGTGTAGCCCCCGAGATTCGGGCCAACTGTGTAATAGTTGGGTCAAATCTTAAGTCTTGCCTTCATATTTGCTGAACTCTTCTTTTTCGCAGCCGAGGTGTTGTCCTGGCGGACGCGTCTGCTCTGGGCTGGTCACCACTATGACCGGCTCGTTGTCGACACCGGCCGTTTTGGCGTCGAGGCGGCAAAGGCGAGGGCGGAGGCAGCCGCGGCCCGGCGGTCTCTCGACGAGGCCAACCAGCTGTATGGGCAGCTGGCGGGTCACAAGAGCCACCTCGAGGCCGAGGTGGAGCTCCTTAAGGTGGAAGCTGCCAAGGCGGTGGAGGCACAGCAGGCCCTGGTCGAGGCGGACCAGCAGCGCGGCCGGCTGGCCGACGACAAGGGCCGGCTCCAAGCCGAGGTGGATCGCCTGCGGGAGCAGGCCACCGCAGCTGAGGGGGCCTGGCAGGACGAGGCCCGTCGCTGCGAGGCGGCTGAGAAGGCGGCTGACGACAAGGACGCCGAGCTGAAGGCGGCCCTTGCCAAGGCGGCCGACCAGGAGAAGGCGCTCGAGGAGCGCGACCGTGCCATTGAACGGGAGTGGCGTGGTACGTTGCTCGAAGCGCAGCACCTGGAAGAGTCCTTCTCTAGTAAGTGCTTTTCTTGTGTATGGCCGGGTCGGGATCCGGTCTTTTCGTCCTTGTCGTTCTTCTAATTTGCTTCTTATTCCGTGGTAGGGGCCTTCCCGGAGACGCAGCGGCTGGCGGAGGAAGCCGTCCGCTATCAGCGTGACCCGACTGGCGTCGTTGGGTCTGGGACGGATCCGCGGGTGGCGTGGACCTTCCCGGAGATCATCGCCATTGCTGACGCCCACCTGCGGGTCTTGGGGATGTAGATGGAGCAGTTGTCCCAGGCCGGAACCGCGATGATGGCGGCCCTCTGGCCGGACTCCGTCCAGCCGAGCAGCTTTACGCGCCTGGCGTGTTGGTTGGAGATGAGGCCAGATCGCCTTGGCGAGTGGCGCGTCTCCGCCGCTCGTGCCGGCACGGAGATGGCGCTCAAATTCACGCTGTCTTGGCATCCGGACCTTCAGCTGGACGCGTTGATGGGCCAGCGGGCCGGCTCGGAGCAGTTGCTACAGGAGCAAGCCGGCCGGATCGCCTCCCGGGCCAGCAACATCACCGAGTTTGCCTTCCAGACGAGTTCCATCCGGAGCGGACGGAAGACAGCAGGGTCGTGGATGGTGATGACTATGGCTTGCTTCTCCACGATCCGAAGGGGAGCTTGGAGGAGACGGGCGTCTACCACGACGAAGATGCCGAGGGAGACACCAGTGCCTCGCTGGACCCGGAGGCTGCCAGGGGAGAGTCGTCGATGTCGCGACGCGGCGCTGGAGATGCCTGAGACACTCTGTAAAATTTGTTAAGTAGCAGGTCCACCCACCCACTCGGGGTTTTAGGGTGTAATGAACTCGGGTCGTGGGCCTTTTCTTAAATATTTGTGTGTAAATGTCGTGAGTGCTTTCGC